>NC_056745.1:1097976255-1098086255 GCF_019279795.1 Protopterus annectens | reverse complement strand
TTTTGAAACCTTCAGTTTGTTGGATGAATTTTTCACCATCACTCACTGAATTAATACATTACTATAATCTTAACTCCCCAGTGACTTCTGGGAAATCTTACAATGCCCACTACCTCCTTAACACAGAAGTTACAGTAGCAACAGGTAAACAGGTCTTTGGAAAAAGGAGTGAGAAGAAAGGAATGTACTGTGTGGTATCCAAACTACAAAGAATGCCTAACAAAGTGTGCTACTTCATTTGATAAACACTAAATTCTGAAAATCCCACATTTACTTTTCTTTTTATATTAAGCTAGCTTCCTATCAAAAGGAACAGCTTTTACCTCACTGCTCCCTCATCAAAGAACATTTCTGAAATGTACTGTCAGTTGAAATGTTTAAATGCAGAGGGAAACTGCAGGAAACAGTTCTTAGTTGAAAATTCTACCTCCAAATGTCATAGTGGTTATTACTTCATATTGCTACTGGTTATAAATTAATGCAAAAAACATTCTGTGACTACCTCAGCATTATAAGCTGTACAAAGGCTGCTTTGAAGTTTAATGCAGGTAATAAATGTGGGTACTATGTCCGTGTATATGTTCTGATGTTTTTTCCTGGAACAAAGTAGAAACTAGTCTTTTAGGTCAGTCCACACACATAGTTAAAAAAAATAAACAAAGACTTAACATGCTGCTGCTAAACAAAACATTAAAGTTTTCCTGTGGGCACAGACAATTGCTGATTACTTCTGGAACTCCTGCATTTTAATAAAGGACTTTCTTCCTTCAACATCCCACCAAATGAAAAATAAAATGTACTTACAAATTCATAGATTGGTAAATGTGTTTCAGCGAGTTGTGTTTCATTAATACTCAGACTACCAAAACCTGGTTCATAACTGTGAAAATGTATTTAAGCACTTCTAGTGGTATTTTCCACATCAACAATTCTTAAATTAAGAAGTGAGGCATTCCACAAGGCAGAGGCTAAAAAGATTCAATACTGATTCTTCAAACATCTAGCAGTCTGGCAACTACTGAATGGATACTATGTGATGAATAGTAAATGATCATTTGTTATTTAGATACCAACGGCTTTGGTTGTAAAACCTGTGAAAAAATATCAGGACTAGGTAGTTTAAAGCTGTTTTGACAAATAAGGAAAGTCCCACAGAACAGGTGTAATATGATGGAATTTAGATCAGTAAGGTAAAATCCTTGCAGAAGAGGTTTTGACTCATTGTAAACATGCACTATAACTGTGACACAACGCATGGTAAAATAAACTGTTACAATCATTCCTAGAAAAAAATACATGAATAACATCCTTTGGATGAGACATTAAACCAAGCCCCATCTGCCTGAGTTGGTAGTAACTCAGGTTGATCTAGAAGATCCCCTCACACTTATCAAAATTAGAATAGGGGAAGCCCCGAGTACCTTGGATATATTGCTCCTGTCAGTAAGAATACCAACTCGGGTCTCCACTGTAGAGGACACTGGTCTAGTGGGACTAACCCAGTTAACAAAATGTAAACAAATGAATGAAAATACATACACACATACAAATAAATACTTCAATCATAGGTGGAAGATGATGAACAGAAATATTTTTACAGTTAAAATAAGAGGATTTCATAATTTCAGATGATTATTTTTAAGCAGTAACAAAACTATCAGTGTTTCTAAGCTTAACCCCTCCAACATAAACTACATCTTTGACTTACTCGTGCACAATCATACAATGTAGTCATTATACAATGTTATGCTACTATATCCTAAATTAATGAACCATGCTTAATTTGTATGGATGCTATTTGGTTAAGTAATTTCTTATAACAGTAATATTTACTTGTATATAAAATTTCTCCAACTTATCACGTTGGCCCATAGAAGAATTTGTACATGCAAAATCTTCTTATGCTGCATCTATACTGTGCTGTTTCTACCTCAGATGAAAACCTGCAAGTAACTATATTTAATTCATGTAATTTGGGAACTTTTCCACCTCGGGTCCCCGCTGAAAATGGACACAATCCCAGTCTGACTAATCCAGTTACAAAAATAAAAACAGGTCGATAAATTAATACTCCATCCTGTTCCTAGTGCAGAGTACAATCAGTGACAAAACAAACACTCAAAGGCTGGATGTCAGCATGAAGTCCCCTAGCTTTAGTTTCATATGGATTTAATTATAACTTGGTATTATTTCATCATTAATGCCACTCGGGCAATCCTCAACAAGAATATCCGGTCTACTCTTAATCCTGTGAGAAATGAAAGGTAAACTGATGCTGTTGCCACAGCAGTGATACTTTTGGCCAGTATTCTAAATAACATTTTTCAAAAATAGCAAACGGATAATAAATAGCAATGAAAGCAGGATGGAGCCTTGTGGTAAACAGCAATGTAAGAGAATTATCCTGACTACTAATGACTCCCCGACTATAGTTTGAGAAATAAAGGATACAAAGTAAAACTTCAATAAGACTGAAGACTTTTTATCAAAGTAACATGATCAACAAAATCAAAAGAAAAGAAATCGGAGACAAAAAACAACATCAAGTTTTTGGTCCCTGGCCTGTAAAAGCTCAAGTATTCAAAGGGCAGTCAAAAGAAGCAAGAAAACTGTGACCTATATCAACTGGTTTTAAGGGAGCAATGCAAGGGTAAGTAAACAAAAGACTGAAGGACATTCTTTAGAAACTATGGGCAACATAAAACAAAAAGCACCTCAATGGTTAATGTCACTGGGTATATGGAATCAGTAAATAAAATGGCATTCTGAACATGGAGTTATTCTTTTTCCAAAACCATTTGTCATAATAAAGGAATAATATGGCATCAAGCTGAATAGGGCAAGCAACACTTCCCTAAGCCCGCAATACTACTGCCCCCTATGATACCCCCTGGCTGTATTAGGTATGCCCTCAAGTCTTCTCCCAGTACTTTTATCTCACATCTCCTCATCCTATTACTTCATCTCCAGTGAGAAAGGTTTATAATCATTATCAATGAAAGTTCTCATCAAATGCTACTTAAACATATACTTACCTTACAGTCATTTGTATGCCCCCCCCCCCCCACACTAAAACCAGACTGCATAAACAATTTAATAGAATAACAGATTCTGAAAGTATTTTGCTGCATTCAACAAGTCACTTTTGTTCGATATTTTTACAGTCTATTTTGTCAATTGTTAACCGGGTTAGTCCAACTGAGACAGCGGCCCGTTTTCAGTGGAGACCCGATGAGAAACACTCCAAACATACAAGACAAGACAATACAGTTTATGAAAACATTACAAAAGTAATGATATACATTACAGGACACACAGATTTTGGAAAGACTAGAAGGAAAATAAAAATTACAAGTTTAGAAAAGCATTCTATAGTAATTACAAGCAGAATTACAAATGCTATACACAAATAAGATTATGCATTAAAAATAGCTTAGTATTATGAAAGAAGCTATATGTACATGAGAGAAATACAGTTGGTAATGCTCGTCTCCTCAGAGTGCAGGAAATTATTGGAAGAGGTGGGTACAGAGTCATAAGTTACTAAAAGGAATTAGATGAGGACAGCTTTGTAAGTTGTTGTATCTTTCGGCTTTTCCTGGTTAGAGGTCTCCACAGCGGAACTCCGGTCCGCTAATGATTGGCAGCAGATTTTTACGTACCGAGTTGCCAGCCCTGACGTACAACCTTCAACGAAGGTACGCCCATTCACACATGTCTCCACACAGAAGATGTTTTAACTGAGAATCGAATGGGACAATGTCTTGCTGTGAGGCGGCAATGCTACCACAGCACCACCACCACAGTGAGGACAGCTTTTTAAGTAAACATGTGAAAAAGGGGGGGGGTTAAGTGGGATCTTGGCAGTGGCAGGTTCTGGCATTTATAACAAAATTTTTGAGTTTGGATTTAAAGAGATTTGTGTTAGTAATAGTTTGGATGTTAGGGGAAGTTTGTTCCAAATTAATGGCATTAGATTTGTGGCACAAGGAATACATGGATGTGATACAAAGGGCATTATATATGCCTTAAAGTGCCCCTGTAATAAATTCTATATGGGAGAAAGTAAGAGACCTTTCAAGGTCAGGCTTTTAGATCATATATGGGACATTATTAATGCCAAAAACTAAAGCTCTGTAGCTGAACATTTTAAAAAATTCCGTAAGAGAGAAGTTGTAGGTTTACAAGGTACAGTTTTCGAAAAAGTTAATGTTAGTCAATATGACAGTGTCCTTATTAAAAACAAATTGCTGCATAGAGAATCTTTGTATATATTGAAATTTAATACTTTGGTTCCAAATGGGTTAAATCTGGAATGTAACTGGAGGCTTTTTATATAATTGTTTGATTAATAGTGTGTTAATTAGTGAAGGTATTTATGGGAGGTGATTTTTTTTTTAAACAATTTTACTCCTTGAAGGCTTTGTTAGCGGAGACATTAGACAGATAATAAACAGTGTGTGTAGATAACCAAGGTAAAACAAGCAGCCAGTTATATACTTGTTTTGGTGGTACTGTGGTGAGTGGACTCCTTGCTCATGGCCAGCGACCCTAACCTTAACCTGCCACGTGTTTGTCGTGAAGCAGGAATGGATAGTACACAACATTCTTTGGATAGTTTTCTGGTTCAATCTGGAGAACGTTTAACCCCTTGGATAGCCCTTCTCTCTATTCATGACAGTATCTGCACCATCCCAAGTTCTGGGAGACATGGGAGGAAAACAAGAAGTAAACTCTGTGATCATCCGTTCAGTGCTGGTGGTCAAGACCTACCTCCTAGTTGTCGCTGGTGGTCAAGACCTACCTCCTAGTTGTCACCGGAGAATAAGGTATTGTTTGAGCAATTGGAAAAATTAGTATGGAAGGAGACCTCTGTATTTTTTCAATTTAGAGTATTCAAAGATACCTGGAACTATGACCCCGAGGGGTTTAACAGCATATAAAAATCCTTCATTATCATTTGAATTGAATAGTGAAGAGGACAAACAGTGGATTACAGCAGAGCACACGTGTTCCACTGAATGTGTCACTCCATTGATCAGGAGACAGGTTAAAAAACTGTAGGAATTGAAAGAGCAGATAGCTAATACCTGCTCTTTTTTTGTCTTCCCACTCCAGTTTGGTTTGTGTGGACAGTTTTTGTCAGACACGAATGAGAAGTTAAAAGCTTTTGAATCTGACATTGCTGAAAAAAGAAGGTAAAACTGGTACGAGATCTCCATGATTATGAGAAAGGTACAGCCTTCTCTGCCAAGACCAATCGGAAAAGACCTCACAATCACGTGAGGTTTGAACAGGAAGAGAGAGCTGTCAATCACCATAGCAGTTCACTTACAGTGCCGCAGGGTCCAAGACACTTCTTTGGAGTAGGAAAATGAGGAAAATAATGGTTATCCTTCACTTCCTGCTGCACAAAATACATAATAATTTAATTGTATGTTTTGGAGTACCTATAATCATCAACGAGGCAGTTACCAGGGTAGAAAACGGCAGTGTGAACCAGCAATAATGGTTCAGAAAGACTTGCAACCACAACAATGTTCCAAGAGAGGTAAATGGTGAAGATTTACCTCTTGAACTTATAGACAATAGTAAATAAGTTCCAAGCCGAGGCACTAAGAGAGATTTAATTCCTATGCTTTCAAAGTTTTATGCGTTTTTTACATTTGCTGGAAAAAATAAATTCTTTTGGAGGTATAATTCCTGGTCATTTGTGGTAAAATACAGTTTTTTGTTCTCAGTGGAGTTCAAATGGTAAATAAGTTATTAAATTTATCAGGAAAGGTTTAGTCAAATGAGAAATATGCAGTTTCAAACTGCGGTTTAAAATTTATAACTACAGTTTTACTACGTCTATATGAGATTAAGTGTGACATTTGTAAACTTGTAAGGAAACTTCATCTAATTTTTTTTTTAATTCTACTACTTATCAAAATGATGAATTTAATAATAATGAATATTTAAGCTGTGATAGTGAAAATAGTGATGCAAGTTTTTATTCATGTTATTCAGATGTGGAACCTAATGCTTATTGTATTTTGGATACTAGTCATATTGAATGTAAAAGTACTTTTATACCACCTTTCCTTCATAAAGGAATGCAACAATTTTCTACAATGTTAAAAAAATTCCTTCTCAACTGCAAAGTTTAAGTTTAAAAGACAAATGAAAGATGTAAGTTATAATCTGACAGAAAATGAGTGGAAAGCATTGCAGTTTGTGTATACAAAGGGAGTTACTATTTAAGTCTGCAGATAAGGGGAATAAGTTAGTTTTAATGGGGTCTATATTGGAAAGTTGAGCGCTTACCTTATCAAAACGTCGACCTGTCCTTATCGAACCGCGAAAAGATCGAAAGTCCAGAAGAGCGAAACCGGAAACATCGAATCGTCATGGTTGGCCTTCTGCAGTATAGCTCCGTAAGATATGTGTGCGATAGTTACAGACCTTAGGGTTAGGGTGTGGTTATAAGTGTACAGATGGTAATGTATGTTAGATTTAGTATAGGGTTTTGTTAAGTGTATGTGTGCGGATTATTTAGTTTGTTTGGGTTTAGCTTTTTAAGGAAAGTGTGCAATAGTTACAGACCTTAGGGTTAGGGTTCAGGTTAAGTTAAGTGCATACATGGTGGTATATGTAAAATTTAGTGTTGGGTTAGAAGTAGGGTTCAGTTTATTTTTAGAAGTAGGGTTTTGGTTAGTGTATGTACGTGGTTTATTTAGTTTGTTTGTGTAGGTAGTATGTAGCGGGTGGTGGGGTGGGACAAGTATGATAGTTTGACATTTTGAATTTCGCAGTTTAGGGAGTTAGATGTTTATGCGGTTTGAGGAGGACGAGTCGACATTTAGGGATTTGATAAGGTAAGCATTTGAGTTTATAATATAGCCCCTTTTTAATGCTATATTTGTGATGTTTAGATTTGTTGTAAGCATTTAACAGATAAGGAGCAGATTTCTCAGTTTATACTGGAGCCTTAAAAAAATATAAGTTATTACATAAGGGTAGGGTATTTTTCTAAAGAGAAAATTAAGAAAAATTTTAATTATGATGGTTGTACCATGGCGTACCTTTATTGTTTGCCAAAGGTACAAAAAATTTAATCCCCCTGGTCATCCTATAGTTTCAGCTAAAAATTTTTACATAAAATGGGTCATTTTCTACCAAAAGTGCTTCTTCTACCATCGTATGTCAAAGAGGTATTCATTTTTTTTTGCAGCGGTTAGTATTGTCGCTTCACAGCAAGAGGTCCTCCCGTTCGATTCTTGGCTGGAGCTCCTCCTGTGTGGAGTCCGCATGTCCTCCCCGCAGTCGAGTGACTTTAAAGACATGCAGGTAGGTGCGTGCATGAATGGGTGTGCCTTCTTTGAAGGTTGGGCGTTGGGCTGGCAACTCGGCACCGTAAAATCCACTGCCAATCATTAGCGGACCGGAGTTCCGCTGTGGCAACCCCTAACCGGGAAAAGCCAAAAGACTGACTATTCATATATATATATATATATATATATATATATATATATATATATATATATATTTTTCCTCAAGTAAGATTCAAGACACCCAATGGACCCAAGATATGTACTGGGTCACTTTGGATGTCAAGAGCTTATATACTACAAGTATACATCATAATTTTGGGATGGAAGCTCTTAAGATTTTATTTAGCAGAATATATTACAGAACTGATAGATTTTTGCTTAAATAACAATAATTTTGAATTTAATGGAGATTTATACCATCAAAAACAAGGAACGGCAATGGGGGCAGCTTTTTTCCCCCATGCATGCCAGCCTTTGTATGGGCTTGCTTAAAATAAAATTCTGATTTATATACATATTCTATCAATAAATATTGATATATTATAGAAATATTATAGAGTTCATAATGACCTTTTTGTGTAAAGGGGATCATGATTTGGTGGGTGACTTTGTATCTCTATTACAACATAATAGGTTTAATTTACAGTTTGGTGGGCTGAAAGTAAGCATGAGGGTTTCATTTTTGGATGTGACAGTAGATATAAGTAATGGAAATAATATTAGAACAACACTACATAGGAAATTTACAGATGGAATCAAATATTTACAGGGACAAAGTTGCCATCCACCCCACACTCTGCAGGCTTTACCATATGGAGAGTTTTTAAAAATACGAAGACTCTGCAATAATGATAAAGATTTTAAGATGGAAATAGAACATGGAAGACGTTTATTGATCGAGGTTACAAAAGAGAAGTGTTGGCAGGGTGTTTGGGATATGTTTCAAGAGGAACAAGTGGATAGGGGTTGACAAAATGTTAGGGTGCAAATACAAAATACAAAAAAAAAACATATACAGAGAGACAGAAAAGATGTATTTGGTCAGTACATATAGTGTTTTTAGTTCTAAGTTAGTTGATTTGGTTAACTTTATTGGGGCTATTTGATGACCCTAAAATATTTCTCCCAGTGGGTATATCGAGTCCCTATGGTTTCTTACAAGAGGGAAAGAAGCATTAAGGACTTTTTAGCCCATGGTAAAGTTCTTCCCCCAGTTTCAGTCCCATTGACATCGATACAAAATGGAACTATACATTGTGGTAAGTGTAACGGTTGTAACTATGTAGTTAGAAGCTTTTAAAAAATAATGGTATTAGATTTGTGGTACAAGGAATACATGGATGTGATACAAAGGGTATTTTACATGCCTTAAAGTGTCCCTGTAATAAATTCTATGTGGGAGAAAGTAAGAGACCTTTCAAGGTCAGACTTTTAGAACATATATAGGCATTATTAATGGCAAAAGGGAAAGCTCTATAGCTGAATAATTAAAAAAATTCCATAAGGGAGAAGTTGTAGGTTTACAAGGTACAGTTTTAGAAAAAGTTAATGTTGGTCAATATGATAGTGTTCTTGTTGTATAAAGAATCTTTGTATATATTTAAGTTTAATACTTTGGTTCTAAATGGGTTACTGTAACTGGAGGTTTGTATATAATGGTTTGATTAAGAGTGTTAATTATGTAATTAGTCAGAGTATTTATGGCAGGTGATTTTTTTTAAAACAATTTTACTTCTTGAAGGCTTTGCAGAGACATTAGAGAGATAAACAGTATGTGTGGTTTACTGGCTGGTCATTTTTTTGTTTTACCTTGGTTATACAGTGGTTTTGGAGGAGCTTGTTCCAAGCCTGGGATATACTGTTTTTGTAAAGCAGTTTGCCAGTGTTTTTGCTGCTTTGCTGCCATTATTTTAGTTGCTAACTCTCGTCAGTCTGACATTTGTACTTACTCATTTTCAAAAGGAACTGCAGCTAAACAAGCAGTAGAGCCAGAGAAATCAATGACTCTTGGATGGCACAACAGTCGACCATAAGATACACACGTACCTGAGAACTGAACCACAGAACCAATTACTGCAAAGCAGCAGTGTTAATAACTGTATTATTTTACCACCAAAAAACCTAACCATTGCATAATGGTTGACAAAATTTCCTCTACGCAACTGTTAAAAGACTCATCCTTACTTAAGTACAACGAATCCAGTGCAATAACCCCACCTTGTGTTGCCATTATACGTAGCAGTTTCTCAGCTTTTAATTTTTTCTTTGTTGTATCAGTTTTATTCTATTTTCTAAATGCATATCTTTTAACAAGTGTCATGTTTTTAACTGTTGCAAAAACTATACAACATATTAAACAGAATGTTTTTTTCAACTAACCTGAAGAATGCTTATTTAAAAAGTAGGTTTATGCAAGTATCCTGCTAAAATCTATTTTTAAGAAACCCACAGAGCATACTCACTGCATGCACTGAGCCTACGGCCGTTCTCCTCTCAGTGTTTTAGATGGAACGCCTCATGTCATTGTCTGACTAAAGAAGGGCAAACACAAGGTAATACTTGCTAGCACATCATTAATAAATAAAAGAGCAGCAGCCCAGGTTTGGCATCTAGACAAATATAAATGTTAATGGGAAAAGCTCTGACCAGATGCGGTTAATAACTGCCAAGTGCAGTCAGTAAGGGAAGTTTGAGAATTAGACAACTACAGGGAAGAAATAACCAAACTGCACAGTCTCTATATATGACATAATAGTAGCTATGAAAAAACTAAACAGTTCAGAAATGCAACCTCTGTACACATACCTCCAGGAGGTAACAGGAAGGTAAATAAGTGCAATATTGTGTGTGTCATGCTGCTGTTAAAACAATTTTTTTTAACAGCAGTTTTTGCCCCACCCCATAGTAATTTCAAAATTTGAGCATCTGCCTTCTGCCTTCTTCCTTATTCATTCCCCTGAAGTGAATGAATAGCAGATTCCCTCCACACCATTTTAGGCCTCTATTCTGTTGCCTTGGGACTTGCCTTTTTATATTATGCCCACATGCCATTCTTCCCTCCGCTTTAAGCTCATTATGTACACTGAGATCACTATGGGACGACCATGCATATTTCCCACCTGTGCAACTCACTCAGAACAACTGCCTACTGCAGACACTTCCCTTAAAAGTGTAGCCTCTCTAGCACAGAGGATTTACTTAGATCTGGGTTGTTAGCATCATAGGCATGATTACTCAAATCGGTGGCAGCTCTCTGATGAATGCAATGGATTACAAAGTTCGAGAGAAAGACTTCAGCTTCTATACTCAAAGTCCAGCAATCATAATATCAATGGCTTTAGTCATATGCTGAATCAAGTGAACATGGACAAACAAAGCACAATTATCAAGACATCCACAAATAAGACACCAAAGAAAAAAAAACAGGATAAATGCACTCAGGACAGCACCAACAAGACATGTGGCGAAGAAATAAAGGTTTTAAACTGTCATATAAATGCAACATTAGCAACCACAGAATTGCTGGTTTGCTGGAGCAAAACAGATTGCACGTGCAATGCAAGCCCTGCATTTGGAAACATAGTTGGGTATTGAAAGACACGTAAGAATAAGCAAGGACTGAGTGACAAATAATGATTCTTCAGCTACACAGGTGGTGATGTCGGAGTGCATGCAGATCTGAGAGTGCTGTTGGGGGTGTAAGGGGGAAGGATATTTGCTAGAGCTGGACATTTTTCAGGGTGAAATACAAGGTTGTGTGCAGTGGTGAGTTAGGAAGTTTGGGAGTTCTAGCCAATTCAGAGATTGTAGGGTATGGCAATGATGGCTGGAATTTCTGGATTTGGTGGCAAATTTAGAGATTTTATTATAGCAGTTTTCTAGTTTGGAGGTGATAGAGGAGGATAGGCTGGTTAGGAGAGGGGCTCCATATAATAAGGAGGGAAGTAGATAAGTAGTGGCCAGAGTATGCTTACTAGAGTTTGAGAGAAAGTGATTATTCCTGTATAGCATACCTAGTTTTTGTTGAATACAGATTTCAAACTTGAGGTATTTATCAATAGTAATGCCAAGTAGTTTAGCAGAGGGAACCACTTCTATAGGTGGGTTGGTTTGACAAAGGACTTTGAAAGCATTTTTGTCATAGGAGGAAGTCTTTGTGGGGGGGGGGGATAGTAGAATTTTAGATTTATTAGCATTGACAGAGGTGGTTTTGGCGCATCCATTTTTTGGTGGTTGAAAAAGCAGTTTGGGTTTTAGTGAGCAATTCAGAGAGGTTAGAGGCAGAGCAGACTAAGATTGAATTGTCTGCGTATTGAATGATTTTGGCATCAGGAATAGCAGTGTGAAAGTTATTGATGAAGATGTTAAAAAGCATAGGCCCAAGGATGGATCCCTGTGGTATACCAGTTGGGGTAGGTAAGAAGGAAGAGAGTGAAGTTCTTCCATTTAACTGCCCAAAGATGGATCCCTGTGATACACCAGTTGGGGTAGGTAAGAAGGAAGAGGTGGAGTTATTCCATTTGAGTGCCTGAGATCTGTCTGACATGTAGCTGGAGAACAAGGATAAAGTATTTGGTGAGAGATGGAGGTTTAAGGGATAACAGAGAAGGTGTTTGCGGGAAACTGTATTGAATGCTTTAGACAGATCGAGCAAAACAGTGGAAACCAAGTGTCCTGAATCTCAGGCTTGATTGACAGCTTCTAGGAAAGACAAAGGAAATTTCTAACAGAGCTGGGTCAGATATGGCTTTGTAAGTCAAGCAGAAATCGCCTCTTAGTAGACGATATGAGACAGAGAATAGCTGGACTTTTTTTTGAGTCTGCCCATGTAAGACATGTGGGGCATTATACTCCGATTGGTCTAATGAGGGAAGAGTAGAGGGAGATGATGACCTTTCTTCCTGGATGCAAAACCTTTGTAATGAGTTGAGCTAAATAGGACCTTCTGACCACATTGGCAATGTGGTGGCCAAAGGAGAAGTTGCTGTCAACCTGTGTCCCCATATCCCTTAGAACGTCTTCAATGTTCAGTGGGTTCTCATCGATGTGGCAATTAGTGGGAACGGAGTTTTTCCCAAAGGGGATGATGACACATTTTTCAGCATTAAGCATAAGGCCATGGTTGTGACACCAGTCATTGGTCTCAGTGAGGCCCTTCTGGAGGATGTCTATATAAACTTGGGGATTTAATAATGGCTCCCAGCTTGCAGTCATCTGCAAACTTGGTCAGCCAGAGTCATTTCATGTTGGCCTGGACTTCTGAGAAGTAGATGACAAACAGGAATGGCCCCAGGACCAATCCCTGTGGGACTCCACTCGTGACTGGTCAGCAGTCTGACCTGGAGTCTGCTACTTTTACGCTGTGGGTTCTGTGAGGCAATTTGCAACCCACCTAGTGATATAGGAATTGATGCCTAGTTTGATGAGTTTATCTATAATTCCTGAGGGGGGAATGGTATCAAAGGCCTTGGCCAGATCGAAGTATGCTGTATGAAC
The DNA here is from genome assembly GCF_019279795.1 of Protopterus annectens. Lineage (NCBI taxonomy): Eukaryota > Metazoa > Chordata > Ceratodontiformes > Protopteridae > Protopterus > Protopterus annectens. The sequence goes on along the minus strand of NC_056745.1, from coordinate 1,098,073,443 downwards.
TGTCTTGCCCTCATCAACACCTCTGGTGATCGTCTCAAAGAAATCAACCAGGTTGAGCAGGCATGATCTACCTTTCACAAATCCAAATTGCATGGGATCTAGAGTTTGGAGATTCCCTATATTCCCACTGCCGCCTTTGGAACTTCGGTCCATGTTCTGGGGCCGAAAGGTGTGGAATGAGTTGCAGCTTGGTAGCACAGGGGTGATTTCTGCTGCTTTAAACCGGGTCTCCATTACAGTACAAATGTTGATGTTCTCCATTTTGAGGAGCGCTTTGAGGGTGTGCCTCTTGAGATGAAGACTTCTAGAGTTGAGCAGCATGACCCTCAGATTGCATTTATTTATAGCTGTCACGGTGGTAATTTGGTTTTTGGAACACCGCCTAAAAAAGGCACTATAGGGGTGGCAAGAGCCTTAGCCATTACCCGGAAACCCAGGGGTGACAAATGCAGGCCATCTCTGGCAAAGCATCAAGGTCTGTCAGTCATGTCATCCCAGGCAGATAGATACTGGATCCCCTTGGAATGACACCAGAAACTTAATTGTTGAAGTGAATCATTTTCTGCTTGTACTGCAGTATTATTCTGGGCAATGGTAGGATGCTGCTCAGGGCTAGGGTCATACCTGCCTGGGCCACATAATCTGAGCGCTTCTCCATGTCTCTTTTAATGTAGTCCAGGGAGGTGCATCTCAGGTCATTCACATCCACATGGATAATGACAGAGTCATACTTGTACCTGTTGTGGAGTGACCTGAGCTTATGTGTTATGTGGCAGATTCTGGCACCTGATAGACAACTGACTGTTAACCTTCTCCTTATTCAACCTAGAGAGTGGGACATCAATGCGCCTCACTATTGAATCACCTATGATTCACGTATTGGGCAAGCCGTTTTGCCTTAGGGGCTTAGGTTGAGGGGTACACTGTGAAGGTGAGCTGTGTGTCTTGTGATCTGTGCTGTGTTGTGGTGGTCAAGTCTGTTTCTGCCTCGGAGGGGTCTGCTGTTTGGGTAGATTTCTATTGAGAGCCTCCACAAAGGTGATTGTGTGGTTTATGTTTTTATGTGAGAACTATGATGGTGGGAATTCTGGAGATCACTATGTTCCATGCAGTGCAGGTGTTGACCTTCTCCTCTTGACCAGCTGTTCTGGTCGTGGCTGGAGAGTGTATGGCTTCCAGTCTGGATATGCAAGTGTATCTCTTATAAGTCTGAGTGTAGGGAGGTAAGAGGAGAGGGTTGTCTGTGTACATGAGGCAGTTGCCTCACTGCCTCAGAATGCCCAAGTTCACCAGGTTAATAGGAGAAAGCACAGGAAACTGACCTATAGACATGCCAGGAGGGGTGGTCATTATTACCAAGTACTGGAGCGGTTTTCTTATAGACTTCAAGTGCTGATGGTACTTGTGTGCTACGATGATTACTACAAAAAGCTTGAGGAAGTGCTAGGCGAATAAGCTAAATTTGCCTGCAAGAGAGAAGAGAACTAGCAAGATCTAAGGGAAAAATTGAAGAGCAAACTTTCTGGCACCACTAATAGTTTACCCGATCTTAGAGACACTGCTTGTCCTGCAAACCCACACAAACACGGGCTTTTAAAGTAGAAAGTTGAAAGGGATAGAAAAACTGCCCAAATGGTCAATAATCTACAATTTCAGAGCTAGAAACCACTCCTCTTGTGGTAAACAGGCAAGTGCTTACCACTCCCACTGATAAATTGAACGGCTTCCCTCTAAAACAGAAAGGTCTGGGGAACTCAAACTACAATACAATCCTGAGTACAGCAAATCTGTATCTGGACTACTCTAGTAACAGAAAAGGTGGGAAACCAAGCTAGAACTATTTTTGTTGTTTTTTGCAGAAAAAAGTTAAAACAGTAATGAAATCACTTGAAACACAGTGCAGGTTAGCACACTTGAGTGTGTAGCAAATACATGGTTATTTTTTTTTATTATTTCTATTTTAAATTTGTTAACCAGGGTAGAATGCTAATCCACATGGACCACTTTCAGGTTCGGCCCAGGTAGTTAAAGGAAACATAATTCTTACTTGCCTTTACCAAGCTTATCCCTAGAATGTCAACTGTACTGTTGAAATATCTATTTTGTTTACATTAATGTCAAACTGATTGTTCTTCCATGCACATTAAAAATGTTGCTCTTGTTTTTTTTTTTAGCTTGTATTAAAGGATGTACCAAAGAATGCAATACAGTCTTCACTATATAAATGTATACACAAATGCAGTTGTTTTAGTATGCTTCACATTACTTAATAACATAAAGATCACAATATAGGTGTCATTGTTCACACACTGCATGTATAAATTCACCTGCTGCCACATACCTGCTTCCTTCATTTTCACAGCACCCACTATATGAACACAGATAAGTAATTACTGTATGTAATTCTCACTTTTCTGGCACAAACATGCATGCACACAGAGGCATACACACGTGCACATTTCGAAATAGAAAAGGTAAAAATTAAGAACCGAAGAAAAAATACACTGCAGACAAACTCACTCTGAAGTTCATGCATATTAATTTGACCTAGGAAATTTCTGACAGTATGTTGGGAATAACTCCTGCTATGATTTTCACAAGTCAAAATTAGATGCTACTAGTTTCTAAATTTTAAACTCTAATCAGAGTCTATTTAATTATCAGACTAAAAAAAGTTTGTGACAATGTGTCATTCACCTTTGGCACTTTCTCAGCCAGGTCTCTAGAATTTTATTTTCAGTTCTTCTGCTTCTTGGATACAGTGGTTTGAATGACCTTGTACATGACAAAAACAGCAAATCAATCTGTACCACACCATGAATAACGGATGACGTTTATATATCTACAAAACACTGTGAAGAAAAAGATCACAAAGAAAGTGAATATGATGCACACGTTCTTTTTACTAGAGCTTGTGCTATACTAAAGAATAGAACAGATTAACAAAGGACTCTCAGTTCTAAAACTAAGGGTGCTAGTTTTTGTTTTGTTTCCTTGTGATACATATAATGCTCTGAAACGCATACTGATATTGGTTTCAAAATGTCTTGTTGAAACAGAACTCACTGAAGCTTCATCCACACAAAAAATATTTGGAACTTCAACCAGATAATAAAAAAAAAAACAAAAAAAAAAAACAAAAGCAGCTTTTAAAACGCCAGCCCATACTCTCATTCATCCCATTACTTAAGCAGATTGTCTCCATGGATACACAACCATGGAGAAAAGTGCAAAACTAATCAGTTTTTGAATCACTGTCATTGCACAAACAGAAACCATGTACCAGCAGTGATTCTATACAGACAGCCACAATGAATTACAGTAGAGTCTTGATTATCCAAACTAATTGGGACCTAGGGTAGTTCGGATAATCAAACATAACTGAACTGAATAAAAAAACTTCTAAAATCGTGTTTGTTTCTGCATGCAGGAATACACTTAAATCATTCAGGAATTCCAGTGGACAAAGAATATTTTTCACACACAAGTTGGCTACAATCTCAAAAAATATGCTCAAGTGGACACATATAATGCTTACATACTCAGACTATAACTTTGGAAGGCTGGTTGAGATAATTGACGTTTCTGATAAATGACATTCGGATAATCGACTCTCTACTGTAGCAGAAGTTCAAAAACAAAAACTGATGAGATGCAATGCGTTCCAGTTAACAATCAATCAAGAGTAGGAAAATTGCTAAAAAAAACTAAACAGCAAGAGAAAAGTACAGTTGTGTACCTGCCATAAATGTAGATGTTCGAGTGTATTCACTGTTGCAGTCAATACTCTTGGGTTATCCTGCTGGCAGGCTACTCTCAGTCGGCCAGAATTCCAAAGTTTAGGTCCGGCGTCGGTTGCTATCGCCTCTTCCCTGACGTCAGGGGTATAAAAGAAGCAGCCGATGCCATTTTCTTCAGTTTTTCTTGCCCCAGATGTCAGGTGCCCCCAAATTGGTAGGCTGAAAAAATATTCCAATAAATATGCATGCACAAAGATAACATTTCCCTCATCTACAAGCAAATACACCACATAGGTTGTATAGAATAGAGAAGTGCAGATCAGATAAGTCCCAGCAAGGAAAAGGGGGATGGTGGGTGGGTAACCTGGACTGCAACAGTGAATACACTCGAACATCTACATTTATGGTAGGTACACAACTGTACTAGGTTCATCGTGTTTCACTGTTGCAGTCATTACTCTTGGGTTGAATCCCAAAGCTGAGGATGGGTGGCTGGGCTAAATAGGATTAGGAGAGGCTATGAAGCCCTGCAGAACTGCAGTGGCAAAGCCTGCTCTGGACTTGGAGTAAAGAGGTAAGTGGTAGTACTTTGTGAAAGTGTGCACTGAACTCCAAGTTACAGCCTCTAAGATATCTTTGGTTGGTACTCCTCTGAGGAAGGCTGCTGCTCTACTGGAATGAGGCCTAATGCCCATAGGCACTGATATGCCATGCTGAAAATAGCAGAAATGGATGCAATGGCCTATCCATTTTGAAACAGTCTGTTTTGAGATAGCCTTTCCTTGTGATCCTGCAGCATATGACACTAAAAGTTACTCAGTCTTTCTGAAAGTTTTAGTTCTGTCCAAGTAGAAGCGTAACTGCCTGTGTATGTCCAAAGAATGCAGAATTTTTTCACCCTTGTTCTGTGGATTTGGAGAAAAGGTAGGCAAGTGTATGGTTTGGTTGAGGGCACACTGGACACCACCTCAGGCATAAATGTTGGGTTTGCCCTCAGAGAAACCCTGTCTGGGTGAAAAATGATAAAAGGTTCCACAGCCATGAGTGCTTGTAACTCAGAGACTCGTCTTGCAGAGGTTATTGCTAGGGGCAGAGCTGTTTTCCAGGATAAGAATTTTATATCCGCTGTTGATGCCGGCTCGAAAGGAGGTAGTGTGAGTTTTTCCAAAACATAATTGAGGTCCCAGGCTGGAATTGGTGCTCTCCTTGGAGGCCTAATGTTTTTGGCCCCTCGGAGGTACTGCCTTATTAAAGGATGAGAAGGTGGTTCCATAGTGTAATGGGCTGAAATGGCAGAGGCATGAATCTTAACTGATGAGAAAGAAAGGCCTTTGTTCAGCATCTCAGTTAGGTATTGTAAAATCTGAGGGATATTTGGTACACACATGTCAATGCCTTGTTCCTGGTTCTGAGCACAGAATATCTTCCATTTTTCTGCATAAGATTTTCTGGTACTGGCATTTCCCATCAGAACAGAGAGAACAAGCACACACTCATACCTACCTTTATTTTCTGAGTAGACCCTCTCTCCAGACTTCAAAAACTCTTAACTAATAAATCACTAGTCTGATTACTTGCAGAAATTCCATGATACGACAAGGGAGCATTTTCATGGGTTATGGTTTGGTCTGTTAGTGGTCACCATATACATCTCATCTCTGCTTCTGTGAAACCCACCCCAATCTCACAGCACTGAGCATTGTGTGCCTTCTCAAGTTACAACACATCTTGCCTGTGTTCAGCACCTGTCAGGAGCAGTGAACAGTGACAAGGCAAAGCTGTTCTTCATTGCTACTTTACAACAGCTAGCTCAGTGTATTATGTAAATCTAACAGAAGCTTAACTAGGTCCATACCAGGCTAATTACTAAAGGAAGCTTCAATATTACAGTGTTACAAGATGGCATACTCACAGTAAACCCAAACAAAGACTTTCTTTACATTTAATAAAATGGTATTTTAACAAATCATGGCAAATATATATGTAAAAAGGCAGAATCTTTGGATAATAAAAACTGTGACTTGACATTTAAGAAAACTTGCATATGTGCAGTTGTACAGCGGTCAAATATTTTTTTCTAATGCAAGTAGGTTGCAGTTGGTGGGGGGAATGCTTTGGGAAGAAGGAAAATGTATTTTTCCACCACAACGAAAAAAGAAAGGCCAGTGAATACCTTTATGTAGTTTATTAAAGTCAAAGTCTTGTGTACCAAAACACAGTTAGTCACTACAGATAAATGTAATTCCACAAGTATTTTTGTTTTATTTAGTGCAAGTAATAGGAGAAGTCGAGAAAAGCCTAATTTTAGATGTACGGGATCACACAACAATGAGCTTTGGGTATATGCTTTCTCCACTACTGTGCAATCTCAGACTTGGTATATATAAAGCAGCAGGCAGCAGGGATGTTGGCAGTGCAGCTGAGAATTCTTCACTAAGAAAAAAACTCAGTAAAACAGTTTTATTTATTTAGGTTCGGATAGGATTTTTATTTGATGTTTAATCTTTTAATTGTCAGCACTTGCTTATTCAGTATTTTGCAAGTTCGCTATGCGTTTTTTTTATCCATTTGAGGGTCACTGTTTTTAGTGTTTGATGTTGGAGAATAAATATACATGTGTGTGTGTGTGTGTGTGTGTGTGTGTGTGTATATATCTATGGGTCACCTTCATTTGACCTAAAGTTCATTTGCCTGACAGATATTTCAGGCAGCCCAATTGCCCGACAGTTCATTTGCCTGAATTAGAAAAAGGCAAGTAAAAGGAATTTGAAGTTAGAATATATAGTTAGGGGGTTGTGGGTGGCACAGCCCACAACCTACTTTTATTTTACATTGTGCAGTTTGTTTTTTCATTGTTCACTAAAACCAACATACGTGGGGGGTTTCACACCCCACACACCCCCTAACTATATATTCTAACTCCAGGATTGCACTACAGTGGGGAAAAGGACAAATACTTTTTACTTGCCTTTTTATAATTGTTGGGCGAATGACCTGTCAGGCAATTGGGCTGCCTGAAATATCTGTCAGGCAAATAAACTGTCAGGCAAATGAAGGTGACACATGTATGTAAGTATATATATATATATATATATATATATATATATATATATATATATATATATATATAAACCCAGGGAACTGCCGACCATTTGTTTTGGTCAACTAAACAGACCAATGGCAGTACTCATATTTTACATGACATATTAGTGGTGGTTGCTGGATGGTACAGTTCAAGTGATCCAAAACATATAAAAAGTTGTACAGACTAGTGTTAGTTCATTGTAAATAAGGTGATGTTTCTGTCAAGTTGCACTTGGTTTCTTTAAGATTAGAAAAGTGCTAGCTGCATTAGTGAGAGCAAGTTTTTTAAATGAGCTACGGGATGCAATATCAAACAAGGGCTGAAAGCAACCAAGTAGATAACATCTGTCCTTTGTGAAAGGGGACCTGGTAACTACAGCAGCAGTTCTGGGGTGGAGAATCCACCACAGTGAAGAGCTGGAGGTAAAAGCTGGAAACTGTTCCTAGCAGAGGGATCCAAAAAGACCTACCAACAGAGGCCATTTCCCATTAGTAGAACACTGAGCATGACTGAGTTAAAAGATGTTTGCTCTGTTTTTTGGTTAAGCCAAAATACTTTGAATTTGCTTGGATGATCCTGCTTTTTACTTTCCTTTCATTTGTATGCAAAACTGCAGTTTTTTTATATGACGAATGTTTCAGTTGTTTTAATGTTCCACACTTGTGGAGACCTAAGCGGGCAGTTTAGCACAAGTTACCGATACCAGCATTCCAAGACTAAATCCATCACTTTCCATGTGAGTGTTTTTGTCCCTTTTTGACAAAATTACAGAATCTTATGGTGTGCTGGGACTTTTTTGAGTGCACTTGCGTGGATTCTATTGCCAATATAGCCATTGTATGCCAGTTACTATAGACCATAGGAGCTGCAGCTAAGGGGATCATAGTCATACTTGCTCAGTTTATACCTAGCTCAAAGATACAATGACACCGTTAAAACAACTTACACAGAAGGAGGAGTTCAAGGTGTGTATTACTTTCAAATCTTATGCCACCGGGAGGGATAGATCTAGGTTGACTGGGCTAATTTTTTATCAGCCCAGTTAGGTAGAAAAACACTCAAAGCCTTCATTGACATGGAAAGGACTGATAACCAGGACAATGATACAGTGAAAAGGGGACTAGTTGCCAGAACTGGTGATACCATAGAAAAAGGAGACCAAAAAGTTCATAGCTGAGCATTTTCTTATAAAATGGTAAGATCACAATTACTTAAAGTATATTAATAGATTATGGTTTGACCCAGAGAGTCCAAATAATAGATTTATAAATTTATAGATTCATCGATTAGACCACTAATTCTTATGGCCATTCATGCCTTGGGCAACTTCTGTCATGCCACAGATTTCTCCAGGAGGGCCATACCAGTCAATCCTGGAGTAACTCTATGGCTACCAACAAAATCATACATTTTTTTAAAAGAAAATAGACAGTCACACTGTTTAATATGCCAATGATGTTTAGTTAGAAACCTCACTAACCCCCATGTTTTCTCTGTTGGTGAAGATTTAGGTCCTTGATTCTAGTAAAGGTGGAGATATTGGACTTGCAGAGATACAGCAGATCTAGCACAGAAAGATAGATATTACCTCCTAAAAAGTCTATAAAACACCAAATAAAGGAATAGAGCTTCCAGCATTTCTTGACAGCTCAGATACTTTAGGCCTGTGATCATCTTGGTTAGGAACCTTTCGGGTTATTCTGATCACTTGATATGTTTAGGGAGATGCATCAAGGGGGCAATGCACTCAATAACTGGTTTGAACAATGCTGATTACAAGGAAGTTACTCTCTCTTTAGATCTTTATGACATTCCTTTGTCAATTAGCTCTGCTAAGTAAAATGATTTCTTGACAGCCATTGATACATGATGGTCAAATGAGAGGAAGTATCAACGCAAGTTCCTAGGTCCTAGACAACATTCTTGTTTTGTAGTCGTGTGCTGACTGTATACAATATGCAAGGGGAATGGTTATCTACCGAAAGTGATAACGCTACTACACTTTTTACCATAATAGCAAGCACAAAATTATAGCAAATGACACATTCAGAAGGTCTTTATATACTCCTTTAAGAAAATGGGTTTGCCAAATTTAACCTAAAGACTCTGGAAATTTTGTAGTAGTAGCAGAAAGACTATTATACCATGAAACTATGTACAGAACTCAGCTTCTAGACCTGTAGGAAAACTTGTGTGAAATGTTGGTAACAAAAAATCATTTCTAGATGTATTCTGTTTTAATGTGGATATAAAGCTCACATAGATAGATTTAGTGCTAGGGATAGTAACGCTGCTATACCTGCAAGAACTATAACCTCTGTAAAGAATGTTACTAGTGATACCATCAGTGGCGGCTGGTGACTTCAAATCACAGGGGGGCTGCAGGAGACAGCTGAATGGGTGGGGTCAAGGGGAGGGGGTGTGGTCAACCAGAAAGGGGAGGAGCTATGCACAAAACCACAAAAAACTAACTTTAATTAAATACGCTGCCCTGGGTGGCAAACCATCATTATGAAAGTCCAATCAAGACAAAAATAAGTGTAGAAGAATAAAAATATTTCAATGCATTGGCTGCATGACAGCTTACTTAATATCTAGATGGAAACAAAAGGTTGTGAGGCATGAAAAAATAAATTACTTTTTAAATACATTACTGGAATGCCAGTCAAAATCAAGTATAAGAAAAACCAGAAGCACTCAACTCAAACCACTTCTCCTTGCACTGCAGTCCTAATTATAATATATTCAGCTTATAATATATTCAGCTTTATTAAAGTACCAAGTAACATGCTGAAAGTAGAAATCTATGTGATGCCCCCACTTGTAAAAATGTTTCTTATCCAAAAAAGACCTGCTGCCTGATAACTTGTTTCATGGGGAAAACATGATAAAAGTAAAAAATGAAAAGCAAACAAGAAACAAGCTCAAGATACATTGCTTAAAGGATTACTGTACAGGTTATGGACCACACATGATTGGCATTCTGTTTAGTTTACGGGTAAAGTCTGTAGAGATGACTGGAAGTCTCCAACAAGTGTAATGAGCTTTTAAAATAATGGAATCCTGTCCTTTAATACCCAAGGCTTATACATTATCTAGTCAAGTATTCTCTGCATGGCAACAACAGAAAGGCTTTCAATGTTGGCAATTCTTTAACAGTATGCTTATTAAAGCTTACTTGCATCTTATGATCTCAGACAAGCTTACCTTATGGTCATTAAAGCATTGCTACTTAAAAACACAGAGCAACAGGCACTTTGAGTAATAAGCATAAATCAACAGTACAAAAATATGACAGAAACCAGACCATTCTGCAAAATCAAGGACAGATGAAAAGCCACTGTAGTACTTATGCAGTGTGTCCTCCCCATCCAAGGTAGATACAACTACTCCTTGCCTTGCTTGGACACATCCAGAGTCACTACATGGGGAGTGGGGTACAACAAGCATGTCACAATTTGAAATCTCTCTGGCTGACTGTGATGGCCCTGACACATTTGTCATACCTCTCAACCTCAAGAGCAAGAAATCTGGACAAAGCCATACACAGAAGTGGGACAAAGGCCCAACAATAAGGACAATTTTAAATATTGCTCTAATAAACTTAGAAAGATAATAGAATAGGTCTTGCATTAGTATGAATTTTCTGAAGGGTATAAAATCTGAAACTCAAATGTCTGTCATTTTCTAACTTCAGTCTTTAGTGATGTCTCTAATTTGCCATAAAACACAATTTTATGAAAAATGGACAAAAACGTGATGCAAAAATATAAAATAGACACACAATACAGCTGCTACCTGTCAAAGAAGGGACACTTTAATATTAGTACTGCTACCTTGAGCAGCTGACAAAATATAAAAGAATCTACATGCATTTCAAGTAATCTATAACTTTGATTATTACAGTTATTTCTTAATTGTAAACCCTCCATGTTTTCTTCCAAAATTGCTATTTTATGGAGGGATTATAAGGGGAAGAGCAACATTTTGAGCCAAAATTGGGGACAGTTGAGAGGTTGGCTATGCCTAATTCTATAAAGCAATTTATTTGCATGTACCTCTCAACCTGTTAATGCAGTAAATCTGAACAAGGCCAAATATATTGGGGCACATATTAACAGTACTAAAATTGCTCTTGTATAAATTGAGACAGTTGATAGAACAGCTCTTACTTTAACATGCATTTTTCTGAAGGTTATGAAGTCTGAAACTTAGAGTGACTTCTGGCAAATCATTTAGGAATTAAAACTACAAATTTTATGAACAAACCAAAAATAAGAAGCAAAAATCTATTCATTCTTTGAAAATCTGGACAGTTGGGAGGTATAGTTCAGCTGGGCCTGTCTGAGTTTGCTGCCCTTCCCCGACAAAATAATGGTTGAATGGAGCCTCTGCAGCCATTCCAATGAACCATTATACTTGGCTATTTCACTCCATTTACCATAAACACTAATGTGCATACTGCTTTACTTCTATGATGAGTTGGACTTCATTTGAAAGTTTTATTTTGTATTTTACAGCACAGACACTAAGTCATCTGTTAAACAAAGCAATGCAGTCTCACAATGAAAACTTAGCATTAAAACTTCTCTGCCCTTGAAACTCACATTCATTGAAACAGCATTGAAACCCACATTCAAAGAAAATACATTTTGCCAGTGGCAGATAAAGATTAATTTTGGGCTGTTTTGAATCATAGGCTCCTTGCATATGAAACATACATGTGCTCTTTGATACACCTTCCTCATTGTACTAAAATTATATTCCTTGTACAATACAGTATACTTGTTACAGGATGTTTTAAATTTGTTTTGAACATTTTTCCAGTAAGCAATGAAACAAACCATATGCACCCATAATGGCAAAACTGCCCAGTTGAGAACATTTATCATAAAAAAGTCTACTCAGACTTCCACAGTCCACCATTATTAGTAAATATACACAATTCCACAGTCCACCATTATTAGTAAATATGCACAATTCCACAGTCCACCATTATCAGTAAATATGCACAATTCCACAGTCCACCATTATCAGTAAATTAGCACAATTCTACAGTCCACCTTTATCAGTAAATATGCACAATTCTACAGTCCATTATCAGTAAATATGCACAATCTCTGAAGTCAGTCATCTAAATAATTCCACATTAAAGAAATCTGTAACTAATGAAGTGGTTGCTGCTAGCAATCACCTTTATATTTCATGGTTTCATCGAAATATAAAGTGTCTGTTGCCCCTCAGGAATAAATTGTCTATATTACATTAAAAAAATGATAAGCTAGTAATAATATTGCAAGAGGAAATGGATGGCAAACTGATAACGAACTCATAAGTTAGTATCTTCACCAAGGAGAACATTCTCAGTACGGCAGCATCTACCCCTAGTGGGAGTAGAACCCACAACCTTCTGCATCAAAAGTAAGTACACAGCCTGTTGTGCTATAGTATTAACTTGGCAAAGCACTAAACTTCTATTCCCCTGCAGCTCTCAGTTCCTTGTAAAATCTACTCAATACTCAACTGCATCTCAACGCAGCTCAAGAAAACTGGAAAAAGCCAAAATGTATTGGGGGTCAAAAGCCCAAAAACAGGGACACATTAAACATTGCTTGTATAATCTTGGAAAGTTGCTAGAATAAAATGTTGTGTTGCCACCATATATTTTACTGCCAAGGTCCCTGAGCAAAAACAGTCAGAGTAACATATCACTCGCCACATCAGCTGCTTTGTAAAAGAGAGGAAGACTGAAACTTAAATGGCTATCATTTAGTGAATTCAGTTCTCACCATAGCTGTCAACCTCTTAGTACAAAACACCTGGACAAACCCAGTAATGAGGGAATACAGCCCTCAAACATATTCAGTGAATTCAGTTCTTGCCATAGCTGTCAACCTTAGCACAAAACCTGGGCTAAGCCAATAATGGGGGAATACAGTCCCAAAAATAGGGACAAATTTAAAATATTCATCTTATAAACTTGCTAAAAAAAAAAAGGTTGTGCTACTATGTATTCTGAAGAACATGAAGTTGGAAATTCAAATGCCGGTCAATTTTACTGCGGACAGAACAAAACAATTTTCAGCAGAGACGAGGGATTAAAACTGCAGACACATCTTTGTAAAATGGCAGGGCACCAGAGCAAATCCACACAAACACAGGCAGGAGATGCACACTCCACACAGAAGCCACCCCAACCAAGAATCAAACCAGAAAACCTATAGCTGTGAGGCAACAATACTATCACTGCACCATCAATTATGCAAGGCATTAAACATTCAGAAACCTGAAGTCTGAAATTCAAATGCCTGTCAATTTTACTGCGGACAGAACAAAAACAATTTTCAGCAGAGACGCAGGGATTAATACTGCAGACACGTCTTTGTAAAATGGCAGGGCACCAGAGCAAATCCACACAAACACAGGCAGGAGATGCACACTCCACACAGAAGCCACCCCAACCAAGAATCAAACCAGAAAACCTATAGCTGTGAGGCAACAATACTATCACTGCACCATCAATTATGCAAGGCATTAAACATTCAGAAACCTGAAGTCTGAAATTCAAATGCCTGTCAATTTTACTGCGGACAGAACAAAAACAATTTTCAGCAGAGACGCAGGGATTAATACTGCAGACACGTCTTTGTAAAATGGCAGGGCACCAGAGCAAATCCACACAAATACAGGGAGAAGATGCAGACAGAAGCCACCCCAACCAAGAATCAAACCAGAAAACCTATAGCTGTGAGGCAACAATACTACCACCGCACCATCAATTATGCAAGGAATTAAACATTCAGAAACCTGAAGTCTGAAATTCAAATGCCTGTCAATTTTACTGCGGACAGAACAAAACCAATTTTCAGCAGGGATTAAAACTGCAGACATGTCTTTGTAAAATGGCAGGGCACCAGAGCAAATCCACACAAACACATGGAGCAGATGCAGACTCCACACAGAAGCCACCCCAACCAAGAATCAAACCAGAAAACCTATAGCTGTGAGGCAACAATACTACCACTGCACCATCAAATATGCAAGGACTTAAAAATTCAGAAACCCTTAAGTCTGAAATTCAAATGCCTGTCAATTTTATTTAACATTTTTTAATCAGAACAGTCTGACTTGGAACAAATAAACAATTTTCAGCAGAGGCCCAGGAAGAAATAATGCAGACATGTCTTTGTAACATAGGAGGACACAAAAGCAAACCCACACAAACACAGGGAGAAGATACAGACCCCACAAAGAAGGAAACCCAGCCAAGAATCAAACCCAAGAAACTGCAGCTGAGAGGCAACAATACTACTACTACACCATCAAATATCAAGCATTGCAACATTTACAAACCACAGATATTATGAGGAACAGATCAGATCGAATATGAGGAAAAAATCTGAAATTTTTTTACAAATGGTGGTGGGTAGGGAACTCAAGTCTTTAATACCTGCATACAGGGTACAGGGTTCAAGCCTGAGACTCCAGTAAAGCATAAGCACCATACACAAACTCCACATCCTTGCTCTTGCAGTCCGGATGCGACCATAATCCTGACGAGTCTGTGCACTGTAAAAGTGCACAGACGTCTCCTTGTGTCCCCCTATGTGGATGGCCGGACTGCCTTGAGCATGCGCATAGACCGACAGTAGTCGGGACTCTGTCTATGCGCGAAGTCCGCGAATTTCGAAAATATTTATTTTTCATTTTTCTTTCTCATTTTTCTTTCTCTCTTCATTTTTGAGGGGGCTGCAGTCCGGCAGCCCTATGCCACGAGCCGCCCCTGGATACCATGCCTATACTGTGTAATAAATTATCTACCAAAATGGTTGAAATTGCATTGTTAACCAAGGATTAAATGCAATGTATTAATTGATGGCAAGGAACTGCAAGGACTACCAAATTCAAGCACTATAAATAATATTAATGAAGAAGCCATATGTACAAAATAAGAAAACTGTTAATAACAGAGCAGTATGAAGAGTTTGCATTCATTTTGATAAAACAGTATTCCTATTGCTTAGATAGAAACACAAACTGAATTTGGGGATGTAATTCATCATGTTGCGGTCATTCCCAATTTAAGACAACATAAAAATAATATGGCAAGATTTTTCCCACTTTAAAGATTTAAGTAGGCAATGGGAAGACAGGTAGCTTTTCTTAGTGCCCACCCAATCCATGTGAGAGGGTAAACCAGGAAGTAAATCGGCCTACATGTATGCCTCTGCTTAACTTAGTGAAAAGGGAGGGGACTACCAAACTCATTCTTTAGAAAGCAGGACTCTAACAAACAGCATGCCATATTATTAGAGAGCCCTAAAGATGCAAACATATAGCTAAGAATATAATGAGAGGAAGAACTTTTGCCAATTAAATTGATATATGCATAAGTTAATAGGTAAACAACTGGATATCGGTTTGCAGACTATTTCAAGCCTAACCAATAACCACAGGTCAGAATCAAATTCTTTACCTTGTATTTGTGAGATTAGGACATTAACCATTCTACCAATCCCCCACCCCACCAATCCCCCACCCCAAAACCATGGGTTCATACGTGGTTACTAAGTTTGCAGTCTAGTGGACCAGTGAAGAGCCTAGCCCAAACTCCCAGTTGCCTCCAAGCACTGTCTGTTTGCTTAACTGACTTCTTGAAGGGCACACAGTAGGTAAATGAGGGCTGAGGGAAACAAACTCTGTACCACAAGGAGTACAGCTCATAGTCTTAATCCACTGCACCAACTGCCAGACAGTAAATGTATTCATTTTTGTGTTGATGGGGACTGAACCCACAGTCATCATAACAATGTCAGTGCATATAAAACTTGTATGATAAGCCACTTCTCCAGCTAACAAGATGATCCTGATGTGATATGAACAAGCAGCCTTCTGATTTGGAGCCAGGTGTGCTACCATTGTGCGACAAGGTCCGTTTCTGCAGTCAGATGTTGTAACAGTGAGCTACACCTCCATTCTTATTACAGTTCCCTGCTTTATCATCTCAGCTACTTCAGATTACACCTCTGAAAATGCAGCCTTCAACAGAAGGAAGGACTTTCACAATAAAATATTGCAACCTGACAATGTTACAAAGCATAAAGAAGTAGTGACTAGTAGAACTAAAGAGAAAGGGACACTTACTGAAAGAGTATATTTTGGGGGAATGAACACAGGAAGTATAGAAAATGTGCTACCTGAACAGAATTCTACATTTTCTATAAAGATAAAACAAAGTCCTAGATATGGAGAATTCTAAGCAGTAGGCGTGTGTTGAGGCAAACTTTAACTACACTAGTGAAATCATTCTTACTAGTAAAACAGGAACAAACAGTACCTGTACAGAGTTCTGAGCCCATTATTTCACTTTAAGACAGAAAGATCCATTCAGAGAAAGCACTAGACAACATTTATTTATAAGTGTACCCTTTACGGAAGGATAGTAGCCCAAAAGAAAGATATAATGGAAAGGCAGTGGTCATTCACCATGAGACAGAGGCACAGTAACATACAGAAGACAAGAAAAATAAGATCGTGTATACTGAGAAAGAAGATAACAGCAAACATCCTACTAATATTCTTGTTGAGCCAAAGTACAGTAACTCTAAGCAAAAGGAAAAGGGTTCTATGCATCAGTTTCATAAACACAGAGAATGAGGAAAACTAGCGTTTTCAACTAACGCTAAAGAATATTGATAGGAGTTGCCTTTTCTTTCTAAGAGAAGAGTTAGACATTAACACCCCAGTGCCTGTGTTGTAGTAGAGGAAACCACACCTTCCACCTCATGACAGGCTAACCTTGAAGAAACCCCTAGAGCAATTGACCTTCAAGTAAGAAGTTTAATTTTTAAAAAAAGCCTTGCCAGGAAGACACCTTTGCAGTGCCATGGAAAAGTATAGCTAGAGTTATAGGTGAAAACAATGAGCTAGCAGTTTCTACTTCTCACCACACATCTTGAATTACAAAATTACTTGATATACAGATTAAAAATGGATCGAGAGGAAGTGGTACATCAACTGCAAGTGCCCAAGTGTCTCAAAAATGTAATTATGAGGTTAGAACACGAGCGCATATCCATTTGTAGAGTGCCAAAAAGGAATGAATAAGACTTAACTAATACCTTAGCAATGCTTTAATGGCCAGGAATGCCAGAAGACAGACCCCCCCCACATCCAAGATGTAAAAGTCCTTTGATTCTAATGCCTGTAATAGAGGTGTCATTTGAAAATATTGCAATGGACAAAGTTGGGCCATTAGTAAAATCCTGTAATTGGTTTAAAAATATTTTGGTCAATTTGGACTACACACCTAAATACCATGAAACTATCCCACTACTTATGACTAATGCTAAATCTGCAGCTAGAAAGCCAGTTATTTCTCAGAGTAGGTATGTTGTGTCTTTTGACTTTTCCCGGTTAGGGGTTGCCACAGCTGAACTCCAGTCCGCTAATGATTGGCAGATAGATTTTTACGTGCCGAGTTGCCAGCCCTGACGCACAACCTTCAACAAAGGTATGCAGATTCACGCACGTCTCCACGCAGAAGACACTCTAGCTGAGAATCGAACCGGACAGCGTCTTACTGTGAGGCAACAACGCTACCACAGCACCACCACCGCAGCCAAAGCAAATTACTCCTTGATCACTGGACTGCTTTTATGTCCAGAATAATGTTCCAGCAGGTAGTGTTAGTATTTTAAGATCAAGCAACTAAAATTTAGATTGGTGGCTTGACAAAGCATTTTAAGCAAACAGAACCCACGCTAAGAAAGTTATTGAGAAAGATGGCAAAAATGAGACCAGGTAATACCACAGCTCCTGTTTGCCATTGTAGAAGTGCCAAAAGACTATCAGGTTCACCCCATTTGGGTTGTTATATGTGTCAGGCACCCTTACAGACTATTTGGATAATGCCAGAGAAAAATAAGGAAAAACAGCTTTTATTAGTGTCATACGACACTATCAGCTTGCAAGTTGGGCTGAAAGTGGTGATGCCAACAGTTCAGGAGCACATAGAAAACTCACACTACAAAAACACGGGAGTATATTACAGAAACAAAAATACCAGGGAATATAGAGATGGAGGCCAGATGTTAGTTTGGGATCCTCAGCAGAAGACCTTTTTTTTTTGACTAAATGCCAAAGTCTGTTTTAAAATACAGAAAATCAATGAGGTAAACTACACAGTTAGACAGATAAGAGATGTCCAAAACAGGTACATAATATCAATGTTCTGAAATCATGGAAGAAGTTCTAACTTTAATAGTTTATCAAATTAGTGAATCTGGTAAAGAAACCTGGCCTTTACGCCTGCAGTTCTGGTAGATGCTTTTTATTGTTTCAGTGACTTTGATAGTTAATCATTTCATTTAAGGAATATGTGAACTATTTTTGAGAAGGGCCTGGTAATTAAGGTGTGTGAAAGTGAGTGTACTGTCAGTACTACAACCTGATGAACAGTCAGGTTCAATAATGATTTAGCATTTGAAATTTATTTTACAGTTACCTTATGCTTAAGTTTGATGAGCTAACAGAAAGGTGGGGAAAGCAAAATTCTTAACTACATTAGAAATGACAAAGGTTTGCTGGTAAATACCTCCATCAGTGAGGCTAAGGAAAAGACAGCCTTCTTGACACCAGAGTGATTATCCCAGTAAAATAAAATTTTGGGGGCTATATATTGTTCCAGCAACAGTCAAGAAATTAATGATGGGTATATCTTGAAACTCAACACCAAACAGTGCTTACCTAAAATCTGTTACTGTAAACCTGAGAAGTGCGATTCTCATCTACTTAAGATAAAATCTGTACTAAACTTCTTGAGGCAAGCCAGACTAACTGTGCATGCCTCAAAGAGCAAGTTAGCCATGATGGAGGTTAGATAACCAGGATATGTCAAGGGAAACGGGAACTGTTGAGGACAAATAAAGTCTAGCCAAATTTGAGTTCAGCTTGGCCTCCCAGGCCAAGGACAGCCATAAAGAATTCTTTAGCTATGCCTGCAACCTCAAAGGCAATACACAATTGTGTGTAGACCTCATTGTAAATGGAGCCATCTATACCAAGGCAGAAGATCTAGTAAACCTCCTGGCTGAAAATTCAGCTCTAACTTTACCCCTCTCTTCCCTCAACCTTCCCTCAGGAAATATCATCAAATATAACTCCAAAGGAGACATCATCAGTAGGTGATCTTGGGAATCCTTCGACTTCATCAAAGTCCATGTCTTTGGTGATGGATTCCTTAGTGGAGTCCAGGTGTTTCCTGTTACACATCATCTTCTTAGAGACCTCCTCCATGGGATGTTCTAGAGAGGTATTCAAAGAGGTGAGGGGAACCTTGTTGGGAAACCTGAGGCTTTGGTGCCCGCTGTCCCTGAGGGAGATCCAAGTGAGACGCTGTGCTCAGAGTTGTCAGAGGTGAATATTGCTGATCCAGGGGAGTAGGCAGTGTCTGAGCTGCAGAGGTAGACATGGCTCTCTCCAAAGCCTCAAAGGTTGATTGTCCCCAAGGAGGAAAGGATCCTGGATCTGACACAGACAATGCTAGGTGGGGTGGATCCGATAGAGTTGATGATTTATAGGAAGTCAGAAGAGGAAGGAGGAAGGAGTGGAGGAGTAGATGATACATGGAACTCCTGACCCTGCCTTTTGAACCTGGTTGACTTCTTTGAAACAGTCACCAAAGCCATAGATGAAGGGAAGGTAGTCCACACAGCCTCTCTGGACCTTGCAAAGGCATTTGACAAAATACCCCACTCGGGCATCATAGATAAGCTATCCAGCTTAAATATAAACCGCTATGTGACAAGATGGGTCGCAAACTGGCTCAAAGACAGAACTCACAGAGTGAGAGTTGCTAGAGCCATGTCAGACTCGAAACCGGTCACAAGTGGCATCCCACAGGGTTCTGTCCTGGGACCACTCTTGTTCAGTACATACTTTTCCGAGGTACAGGCAAATGTGGGAGGACTATGGCTCACCAAGTTCGCAGACAACTGCAAACTGGGCGCCATAATCAACTCTCCAGCTGACACAAACATCCTTCAAAAAGGTCTCACAGAGACAGATAACTGGTGCCAGTGCCATGGTTTAAAGCTAAATGCCAAAAAATGTATACCCTTTGGCAAAAACAATGTGCCCACAAATTACCACATAGGCGGAAACCCATTAAGTACAGAGAAAGTTATTAGGTACCTGGGGACCCAAGTTGATAGCAATCTCTCCTTTGAAAACCACATTGCCAAAGTGGTTAGAAAGACCTTCTACATAGCCCACCTCATCACGAAGGGTTTCACATCTAGATCAAGAGAGGTAATCGTTGCCCTTTATTCATCCCTCATCAGGCCCATCATAGAATACAATGCCCCTTTTGGGATGTACCTTACCCGACACCTGCAGCAATTAGAAAGACCCCAAAAGTATCTCACCAAGAGGATCAAGGGTCTCAAACAGATGCCATATGCTGCTCGGTTAAAAAAACTCCAGCTCTACTCAGTTGCATACCACCTACTTCGAGGCGATCTATGCCTGACATACAAAGCTATGTCAAATCCAGAATTAATGGACATGCTCCACCTCAGTAAATCTAAATCCCTTAGAGCCACACGTTCGAGGGACTTGAACCTCAGCACAGAAATAAATAGAACTTGCTGGAGGGACAGGTTCATAACCCAGAGGCTCCCTTCGCTCTGGAATAGAATTCCAGTTCATGTGAGGCAGACCACCTCACTGAATCTCTTCAAGAAGAATCTCGATAAGTGGATGGGGGATCATAGGTTTGTTCCAGGGATTACTCCCGTGTCACTATTAGACAGAGGCACAGTAAACTAAACCTTAAAAAGGGCACAGAATACTCAAATCAAGGGGTGGCGTAAGCCATACAGAATCGGGCTAGGCTTATAATTGCCCCAGGGCAGACAGCCTAGTATGAACCTATGAACTCCCTCTACTATCACTAAGGAACAGGTCCTTAATGCTCTAAGATCAAGATCACTGCAACAGTGGGCCCAGACAATATCCCAGGATGCCTTCTAAATAGCATAAAACATGACCTATCAGGGCCTCTGGAATTACTAGTCTGGAAAATTCATTATGATGAAGTTTTACTTCAATGTGGTTTACAAGAAAAGTGCTACCTTCCTTAATATTTTTACAACAGTTACACTTAGCACACTTTTTCATTTGCCCAACATTATTCATTCCCTTTGGTTTCATCTCAAATATAGTCTTTAAGTCTCTGCTCTTCTTAAATACTATGGCAGGATGTGAATCAATAAATGGTCTAATGACTTTTTCATGATTTAGTATGGACCAATTTTTTTCTAAGATTTTTCTCAATGTATAACTGTCATTAGTGTATATGGTAATGAAAGACGTCTTACAGTCCCTTTTTATTTCTTGGTTCTCCACATTTAAGCATCGAGTGGAGTTGTTGATACTAGTGATGCTGGTGTCAATATCTGATAGTAAAGGACTAAAATGACCTCTCTCCCTTTTATTTACTACTTCCAATATAATATCGGTAATAAATTTGTAAAGATAGTCTCTCCTTGAAAACATTTATTTCAAGTTGTCACATTCATGGTGAATCATCCATGATCGAAACGATTTGGGCTGCCCTAACAAATTCCCTCTTTACGATGGCTTTTTTCTGTTTCAGTGGATGAGTATTTGAGTAATGAAGTAAGGAGTTGGAGGTTTCCTATTTTTGAAACAAATTTGTTTGCACAATCTTTAGTGAGAACAATGTCTAGAAAGGGCAACTGGTCCATACTATAATTACGTATGAATTTCAAAAATGTAGTAGTAGAATCCATATAAGAAATTAATTCATTGATGTGTTCTGGGGGTCCATCCCACAAAATAAATATGTCATCTCCCTGGACCACGACTGAAAATGGTCTCTCTTCAATCCAACTGGACTTTCCCGGTAAATGAATGTCAATCAATCAAATAAATAAATAACTGCTTATTTAACTTCTTGTAGATTCATACTCATCAGTTCAGTAATGCTATAAATCCAATTTAGCCTCTGCTGCCCCTTCTTTTAGCTTCATTCTTTCCCAACGTCACTATTTTCTCTAGTAAAGCCTGTCTTTGCATTATGTGGCCAAGTAAAGGAGTTTTAATTTTACTGTCAGAACTTTCAGTAAACAATTAGCGGTCAGGCAATAAAGCACCTCTGTTAAAACAAATTCAATAAATCAGCAACAAACAGGTAGCAAACACTGTGTCAGAACTACGAACTGCAGACTTTATTAAAATAATAAACACAGTGAGCTCTTTCGTGTCTAATTTTGATGCTTCATCAGACTTCCAGTAAACAAGCTCCATTTACTTCCTTAAGTATGGAGTAATTTCATCTTATTTACAATCAATGGAAATCTAAAAGGTTTTCCCAATGCTATACTTCAAAAGCACTGATATTCTGGCACACAACCTTACTTGTAATCCAACATTCATAAGCGAGTGTATTACTAGAAAAACCATAACTGACAAAATGGACCTTTACTGGTAATGTGAGGATTTTGTTCTTTAAGATCTTACCCAGATTTAGCATAGCTTTCATTGTAAAAAGCAAATGTTGTGAATTCCAGGGCTGCATTCACCATCTACAGAAATCTTTGAGCTCAGGAAAATAAAATCTGTCACTGACTGTACTTCATACCATCTTCGAAAGAACTGATCAAATGAGGTTAAGCTGCAATCAAGCTTTCAAACTTTCTAATTTCACCTTCAAAAGCAGGTTCTTAAACTTTTCCTCACTTTAAGCCAAAGCTGTTCTTTGCGATTTTGATTCCAACATCCGATTCATCTAAAGCAGCATTTTGCATGATATACTGTGTATAAATTAAATACGTTGGGTAACAATATACAATCTTGTTGTTCTCTTTTACTATGACTGCCCCAGTCCATTATTCCTTATTTGGTTCACAGGTAAATACCAGGCTATCAGTCTGCAGACTATTACAAGCCTAGCCAATAACCAGAGATCAGGATCAAACAGTGTACTTTTTATCTGTAAGGTAAATACCTTGGTCATTACGCCAACCCTCCTGATTCCTCAGCAGCAAATAAGTAGATTCAGTATCCCAACTTCTCTAAAAATTTGTCACACTGTGTTATTGTCTTCACAGACAAAGCACTTACTGTAGTCAATAAAAAGAAGAAGTAAACATTATCTTGGAAATCCTTGCTCTCTCTCTTATCCAGCCATCTTGGCAATTCAGTCAAGGGTGACTGTGCCAGTTCTAAAACCAGCTTGCACATCTGACATTTCACAGTTCTACCTTACAGGATCTTTAGCGTTACCTTAACATGTGAAACAAGTGCAATCCCCCACCAACCCACCACCTACTATCCTAGCCAATGCCCATCTCCTCCATTCGTATTTTTGAATGGCTAATTCATATATAGCTTGATACAACTACTTGTGTTTTTCCACTTAAGTACTAACCCTCTTTGGCTTTTCTTAAGTACTAACCCTCTTTGGCTTTTCTTACGATCAACATTATAATTATATAAACTGTATGCTGAAGGTCTGCATCTGTATAGTACACCCATGTTTTACTATTACTCTTATGCAATGTTTTTTACATCTACTCTCATGCTATTTATGTCCCAGGTTGCACCTGAAAACAGTCAGTCAGGACCAGTGTTCTACCTCAGGTAACAAAACACTAGATATTGTTTTATAATTAATATTGTTTCATGTTTGAGCACCGTTTAACATTCCCCATTTTTCAGAATGGAATATAAACTACTTGCAATATAACAGCTACTTTTGTGCTTTCCACATTTGCCATTGCCTTTATTATACAATACCTCTTCATATTCCTTCTGCTTAGGCTCTTCTATCATTGTTTTTTTAACATACCCGTTTCACCTGGAAGTTATCCTTTATAACATCAATATTGTGGAAGCAATCCGTTACCTTTTCCAATCTATCTTCTTTCTTTTCTTTGCACTATTCATTCGCACGTCCCATCTGATTTTGCTGTTTTCTGAAAATGTGTATTCGATTTATCTGCCTGTACTAAAATACATGAACAGGGGAAAAAAAAAAAAAAAAAAATCACACTCCTTTCCACGAGCAAATAAATAAAAGCAAATATGTGAAATTCTTACATAGACATTAACATACAGTATTTTACTCAAAACAGTAAGACAAATAAAATAAACTTTCACAGTGATATTTTTTCAGATTTCAAAGCTTAAAAGTTTATTATACATATTTAGTACCATTAAAACTCATCTGTTTTTGTACTTACCTACCGTCTCATTTCACTAAATACACAATTTCCCAAAATATTATATATGCATGTTGCCCTTATGAACTTATGTATGACACTGATCCTTAGTGAATTGTTCCTCTTCATTCAAAACTCACATGCCTGCCTAACATAAAACCTTTACAGTCGTGCATCCTTTTTCTCTTCTCTGCATCTAATCTGCAAACTGTTTTCACTCTCTCATCCTTTCATTTGAATAATTAAACCAATACACAGAATCCTTATAGTGAAATTAGACCACCTCCTGCAGTATTAACTCCAATCCCAAAGACACAAGTATTTACCCATGCAAGTAGTCCATTTCACCCTCATAAGATAAACATGCAGTCTAGAAATAGTAGAGTTTACTAAAATCTTATTCCCTATGGATAAATAGTAAAACTACAGGCCACTGAGCTTCTAAATGCCTACAAATAAGGACAAATGCCAGATAATCTAACTTTAAATTACCTGTGCCACTTCTGCTCTTTGGCAGTAAATAAATTCATTTTGCAATTAATCCTAATAGTCCCTTATCTCTCAAAGAAAAGAAAATGCAATGAGCTTTACTAAAATATTTTGTAAATGTTTTGGTACTGAAGTTAAAATAATAAGGCACAAATATAAAATTAAATGATCATATCCAGGGATGCATACCAGTTATATAGATTTATTTGTGCTGTGTACCCTTACAACTATTAGATGCCTCCAGTGTTTCTCTTCATTTACCAAGTCTGCCAGGCTCTCCTAATTGTCCATGGACTTGTGCTGACCCATGCTCAATGCCATTGAAGATCTATGTATCTCAGTGCAATATGGCTGTCATGGGGTTTCCATTTTCAACCGTAATTCCCCCAGGTTATTATATTATACATATCATATACAAACTTTTTTTTTTAAACAAAAAACATCTTTGCCTCTATCATAAGTGATAATTTAATAATCATACATTTATATAAACGAAAACAAATGTATAATGTTTGCAACTAAAAATATATCACTTATGATCTATCCAGTCATTGTCAGTCAAACATTACGTAGCTCAAATTCTGCCTTCTTTAATGCTTCATTTCTCCTCCAGAACGTTATTCTGCATGTGTTATTCCAACAATTCCCTTTTTTTCTATGTAATGTAATCCTACCCTTTTCTAAAGATCTCATTTCCAGTTGTTTTATCTCTATTTCTATATTCACTAATTCTAATACAGTTGGTTTATACTCAGATTTCCATTTTCTAGCAAATGATTTTTTGGTAGCCTCATAATTAGAGTCAAGCTTCTCTCCTCGGCCATTCAGCGAAAACAGGCTCTGCTTAGATGTGTTATCCAGGACAACAAATGTAGGTAAACAAATCCCCATACACCAGGTTATAACAATTCTGAAGTTTAGTCACTGTACTTTAAGAATCATGTAATTAATCTCACAAGATCAGTATTCCATTATGGCTGTATTTTTTTACTCTGTTCAACAATCACAATTCTTTTTCAAAGTCATCAATACTATTTACATGTTTTTATCTTGTATGCCAATTTGTTCTGTAATTTGTGTATAATCTAAGTATTATGCAAGCATCTCACTTTGGTATACTTGAATACAATTAGCATCTTTGCTGAAGGTCTCAAATTTGAGTCCCTAGTATACAACTGAATTTCTACCATTGCTTGATATAATGTAAGAAAACAGAAACTGATCTCTCCACGAAACAAGTGACAATTTCTCCAACAAAGCAATAAATCCAAGGATACTTGCAGCAATAAAATAAAATAGACCTTTATTTGACAAGTGGGATGATAAGCGCTTTCGCGTGGATACAACCACGCTTTTTCAGATAATAATTAAACCCACTGACTTGCTTTATATAGTAAAGTAATTAGCAAAGACAATGATTTAATAACTAATTAATTAGTTCATTAAGCACTTAAAGGAACCAAAATTAAAAACAACATACATTACTGTGGTATATAAAACGAACGTCAAAATAAACAAAAACATTTGTTAGACATCACTATAAAAACATGCATTCACAATTATATTACAGAAATGTGTCAGACCATAAAATATATATTGTATAAAACCTGCTGTGCATAGAATGAAATGACTAAAGTTCAAAATTGATTTCATCACAGATCTAAAGTAGAGAATGAGGCAAAGTGCAATATATCATGGGCATAAGGTAAATGCATAAGGGCATGCTGAAAACGCATATTATGAAATAACGTCAAAAGCTAATAAAACACTTCTAAAATAATGACGTAGGATTGCAAGAACATTATTATTCAACGTAAAGCATTGAAAGCTGGCGTAAAGACCAGCATAAGAGACACTCATAAGGAGAATGTATACGGTGAACCTTAAATAAGGAATATTACGAAGAAACGCACATACTACACTATTTGCGCCTGTTTAACAATGTTCATCACCTACTAAAAATTAACTTAAATAATAATGAGGGAATACTTTAGAAACAATGAACTATTAATAGTATGAATTTTGCAAGTAATAGATGTATAGAATAACTATACGAATGGTTAATATCTATAGATAATTAATATTAGGTTATGCATGGATATATCCAAATAGCAGTATATATACCCATACATATGTATATAGAGTGTACTAAATATATACTATCTATAAATAAATTAATATTTTAACATTTCAATATTAATTTAAATAAATAAATAAGGAAGATGTATATATATAACGAATGTACATGTAAAAATGTGATAATATTATGACTAAATGATACCTTGATTAAATATTAAAGTAAACAACAACGGCAAAACCAAAAAGCCAATCAATTAGGTGTATCTCTAAGTGATTTATAAGACTTTTATCTATTATTTGATAATTTCAGTAGTCTATTTACAAATAAAAAAGACTAAAGGTCTGACATATTGAAGAGTCTAAGGGGTTCCATGGATTATCATAATTTATATTTGATTAAGGTATGAGTACAACAATTCATAAAAAGTTACTTAAAATGTATAAAAAATTATATAAGACTTAAATTGCTCTATGAGAATCCAAATGTGTATCAAGATAAAAATGTTTTGGGAACATATAAGTAATAATGCACAATGAAAGACTATAAATTTTTTTTTATTAGAATAAGACATAGTTAATCAAAGCTAGGACTAATTTTTTTATGAACTTTTTTATTGCTTGATATAACTCAGAACTGTGTCCTGAATGTTAGGCAAAGCTTACCTTTCAATAACCTGCAAGCAATGCTAAACAAGCCATATTTTACACTGTTTCTGAATATGATAAAAAAAAAGACAAAGATTGAATAAATTCTGATGTCTGTACAGATTCAACCAAATTCATTTTAGTACTGTAACTACAAAAAAAAAAAAACAGAACATTAAAGAACTGACCTTATTTGAGTGTTTTAAAACAATTGTGACAGCTGTATTGAATGTCTAGTGGCTATAGTTTTAAAAAGTAGTCCTACCGGTTTCAAGGGACTTTGATATAAAAAATAGGACATGTTTTTGAATGTAGAATGCATTAATATTCCCAGGTCCTTTATGCATTCTACTTGATCTACTATTTCATCAAGTGGTTAGACACTGATATTACTTTTTTACCACAAAAAAAAAATCACTTGGATAAATCCACATATTTTCCATGTCCATCCACACTACAAAGAAATTCTGATGGGGAAGAAACTGACATTTTCTCTGAGCTGGCATACTTGCCACCAGATAAACAAAAACTATAATTTTAAAAGAAGCTATAATGTACACTATAGAGCACTGCTTTAATATTCAGTTACGCACATGCATAACACATGTGGGGTTGCTATGTGGGCTACTGGTCAGTTGCTGCCATGTTAGTAATAAGAATGAGCACACTCATCATGGACTCCTGTATGCCTATGATCATCACGTCTAAGATTTGGGAGATCTGAGTGAAACTAACCATGTCCATGACATAATTTCTTTATGTAGGATTCATGGAATGAGCTTTACTGGCAAGGTTGACATGGAGGAAAAAGTGAAAATCTCAATGGGCTATAAGGTGCACCCTTCATCCACACTAACAAAAGGGTTACAGAAACAGAAATATAGCACAACGGAGATGAAATCTGCTATTAGACCATTGGTGAAATATGAATGGATGAAACACTTAAAACCTCTAGATGAAATCAGTGAGAAACTTGACAGAAAAGGAATCAAATAGAAAAAAAACAGTGGCAACAAGCAAGAAGTCTGAATAACGAAAAACAAATAAATAAATAATAATAATGATGAATATTAATTTAAAAAATAAAGCACCAAACAAAAACAGAAGTTCCAAGTCAGCAAACATGCAGGAACAAAAATTAACTTGGGCGAATCGATCATTTACCTATTTAGTTCAGTTGAAAATTCTTGTGTTTTCACTGCAAATGTTTTTAAATCCCAACTTCTTGTTATGGGGACCATAATTCTATTTGCATCACAAGCAACATCTGTTTTACTGGCCAGTTCATCAGAAAACTGCAAAGGAGTTCTAAAAATTTGATCTCTTCAGTATTCCAACTTGTAAAGCAGAAAAATATAAGGAAGTGCAAGTTGCTACTTTTCTTCACCTTCCTGGAGATGACGTCATAAAGATATTAAAGACAGAACAGAATGATTTGGCTACATATAAGCAATACTTTGTATCTTTCGGCTTTTCCCGGTTAGGGGTTGCCACAGCGGAACACAAGTCCGCTAATGATTGGTAGTGGATTTTTACGTACCGGGTTACCGGCCATGATGCACAACCTTCAATGAAGGTACGCCTCATTAACGTATGCCTTCACACAGAAGACGCTCTAGCTGAGAATCGAACAGGACAACGTCTTGCTATGAGGCGACAACGCTACCGCAGCACCACCACCACATTTGGTTACATAAGTTGGTTAGATGGCTACATTTAAGCAATACTACGATCAGAAAATATTTGGACAGCTACAATAGTTTTTGCTGAGAGAGAGAGCAGTCAGTTAAAAATGACAAAGTAAGGCTGACTTCCAAAATGGCTGTAGGCTATCAAGAGCTTAATTTCAGCTCTCCCAGTGCGAAAAAAAAAAAAAGAGAAATTGAGAAGTAACAGCCAGTAATAGTGTCAGCTTTGGTACAATTCTACTGGCAAGTAATTACACTGACTAGATATCAGAAAAGAAGAAATTTAGAGAAACTGAAAGAAAAACAGAAAAAGGGGAAGCAAAAACACACTGGCTGGGAAGAATCCTGCAGCTTGTTCAGTAAAAAGCAGTTCAAGGTTCAGCTTTAGTATAAGGACTATTCTGATTAACTAAAAACGCCGAAATGAAGTAAAGGCTAGCCGAGTATCAGACTGCTCAAGAAGAGCTGTTTCAGGGAACAGTAGAGTTAATCTGTGCACTCTGTCTTCTAAGACTTTGCTGTACCAGAGAAAGTAACTGGACTGGTATTCCACAGCAATGTTTGTGAAGAAAAAGCACTAAAGAACTGTTTTAGTAAATATGCTAGCATTCCAGAAGAAACAGTTGCTCCTGACCAGGGATGCCAGATTTCCAACTGGCCAGGTAGGGACAAACAAAGTGAAGACAAAAAAAAAGAAAGGGTCTTCCATGCCAGGGTCTTTAATGCGGAACATCAGAGGTTCCGCAATAAGTAGCTCTGTGTTTTATTTTTTAATTTGATTGGCCCGGGCCAATCAAAAATAAACACGGAGCTGCTTCTGTTTAATGCGAAACATCGCAGTTCCGCATTAATTAGAAGTAGCTCTGTTTTGCGATTTTTTGATTGGCCCGTATATGGGCCAATCAAAAATCGCTAAACACGGAGCTATTTCTGTTTAATGCAGAACATCGCATTTCCGCATTAAACAGAAGTAGCTCTGTTTTGCGATTTTTTTGATTGGCCCGCATACCGGTATACGGGTCAATCAAAAATTGCTAAACACGGTGCTACTTCTGTTTAAATGCAGAACTGTGATGTTCCACATTAAACACAAGAAGCTCTGTATTTAGCGATTTCTGATTGGCCCGTATGCCGGTATACGGGCCAATAAACAAAAAAACAAAAGAAACAAAGTAGAGCCTGCCCGGGATTTAAACCGGCAGTGCGTGACTCGGGATCAGGCTGCTGATCTCAGGACAGTCCTGCCCAAATAGGGACGTCTGGCAACCCTGCTCCTGACAAACCTCTGGTTGGGGGGGGGGGTTAGTATTAAAACTGGAGACAGCAAACTGTTTGTGGGAAATTATTATTGACTGTATACCAGGAAATGGAGATTAACAGGAAGACTAGCAACACTGAAGTTAGTTAATAAATGGGAGACTATACAGCATCATTCACATCTGTGAAATATGGCTTTGTAAGAAAAAGTGGCGGAGAAAGACTGGACTTGTTAACTTAAACTTGTGGGAGGACTGAAATTCAGTTATTGAGCTTCAGCACTGGTACAAGAGATGACTTCCAGTAATTGGGGGGAAATAAATCAAATGCACTCAGAGAAGATTAAAATAAATGAAGGAATATACCAACTCAAACAATAATAGACTGGAAAACAGAAGCTTTAACTTGCTATTCAAATGAAACTATATAATTGCAAAAAAATCAGAGGTTGAAATAAGGAAAAGGCTAACAATGAAGCACCTCCAGAGCAGTTTTAAAAAACTGTAGTTATGTGGCAGACTGCGCAGAGAAAACCTGGGATTTTCTGCTATACCCAAAAAATGGAATAGAATGTTCACATCTAGTTGTGTCTTTCGGCTTTTCTCCGGTTAGGGGTCGCCACAGCGGAACTCCGGTCCGCTAATGATTGGCAGTAGATTTTTACGTGCTGAGTTGCCAGCCCTGAAGCACAACCTTCAATGAAGGTATGCCCATTCATGCACATCTCCACACAGAAGACGCTCTAGCTGAGAATCGAACAGGACAACAGCTTATTGTGAGGTGACAACACTACCGCAGCACCACCACCGCAGTTCACATCTAGTGATTGCTCCAAACCAAAGAGACAAATACCTCTGGGAATGTTTGGGGTTATTAAAAAGTAGTAGAGAATCAGACAACCTATGTAGAAGATTCTACAAGAATAAGATGTGTACTAATTGGTTAAATGAGACAGTAGCTAATACATGGACTAGATGACCAAATTACATTTAAGCAAGCACTAGTTTAGATACAACAGCCAGGACACTTATGGGAGCAACTGTTTTGGTACATTGGCAGGCTAGGAGAGTATTAATGCTCATGCTTGAAGTATTTATATGCATGTATGTAACCTGGCCATGATAAAGACGTCAAGACCTACATTAGTACAGATGCAGCCAAACCAGCAGAAGAGTGAATGCTCTCAAACCTCTGGCATAAGAGAAAAGTATTAAACTTAGAAACAGCAGAATGCTTGTGGAAAATGATTTTTTTCAATATATACCAGACAGAAGAGAAGTAAATTTATCCCAGCAAATCGGGGAAATGTGAAGAAGCAGGTGCGAGATTCAAGCTGCTGTATCCAGCTGTCTTAAGAATATAATTTTCCTAGAGGATGAAAAACATTTTTGATGCAGAAGAGGCTAAAGATATAAAGTCTATCTGACAAAAGGGGATACTACTTCTTATTCTTTGACAATAAAGCTAATAACAAGGCTTTGCCAGTGAAACCTTTTCAATTGTTCCAAGGGAAAAGCTTGAGGGACAGAAAAAAAAAAGTATAGAAGTTGACTGGAAGAAATCAGGAGTACCTTGGACTTCAACCAGCGTCTGGTGTTGAGAAATGGAGATGATCAGGAAGAAAACCAGCAATACTGAAATTGGTGAATAAATTATGGCTTTGTAAAAGAAAGTGGCTGGACTTTTGTTAACATTGTGGGTGGCATAATGCAAATACCAGACTTTATGTTATTAATGCCTAGGACGACACTAAAGGGAAAAAAGCAGTTAACTGTTAATGAAATAATTTCTGTTTTTATTAGTATTACATTTCATAATATAAACTACATGTTCATAGGTAGGTACAAGGCTATCTGCCAGAAGGCATTTATAAGCCTAGCCAGAATGTGTTGGCTTTAGCCACCCCATTAGATCATCTCCCTGTGCCTCTATCCAGCAGAACCACTGAAGATGATCCCCAAGGTAAACTTTCTGTTTCCCATCCACTTGTCAAGGTTTCTCTTGAAGAGAGTGTTAGCGAGGAGCTCTGCCTAATGTAGATTGGGATCTTGTTCCAAAGAATGGGAAGCCTCTGGGACAGGAATCTATCCCTCCAACACGTCCTATTTATTGTTGTGGTGAGGTTTAGATCCCTAGAGCGTGTGGCTCAAGGGGATAAGGTTTTCTTTAAGTGGAGCACGTCCATCAATTCTGGGTTGGACATGGCCTTGTATGTCAGGCAGAGATCACCTCTGAGTAGGCGGTATGCAATATAGCATAGCTGTAGTTTCTTCAGTCGAGCTGCATAGGGCATCTGTTTGAGGACAGTGATCCTCTTGGTGAGGTACTTCTGTAGTCTTTCCATCTGTTGCAGGTGTCTTGTAAGGTACATCCCAAATGGGGCGTTGTACTATGATAGGTCTGATGAGTGATGAGTAGAGGAGCACAATGACCTCTTCTGACCTGGATGCGAACCCTTTTGTGATTAGGTGGGCCATGTAGAAGGATTTTCTAACCACTTTGGCAATGTGATTATCAAAGGTGAGATTACTGTCTACTTGGGTCCCCAGATCCCTTATTACATCTTCCGTATTTAGGGGACTACCACCTATATGGTACTTTGTGGGTACTTTGTTTTTTCCAAAGGGGATGACTATGCACTTTTTGGCATTTAACTTAAAATTTGAGGCAATGATTTTGACACCAGGTATCCGTCTCAGTGAGACCCTTTTGGAGGATGTCTGTGTCAGCCGGAGAGTCAATTATAGCCCCTAGTTTGCAGTCGTCTAAGAACTTGGTCAGCCATAGTCCTCCTGTGCTTGCCTGTACCTCTGAGAAGTATATGCCGAACAGGAGTCCTAGGACTGATCCCTGGAGAACACCACTTGTAATCAGTTTAGAGTTAGATGTAGCTCCTGCAATGCTCACCATGTGGGTTCTGTCCATGAGCCAGTTGGCAACCCATCTTGTGACGTAGGGGTTTATGTTCAGGCTGGTGAGCTTGTCTATAATACCAGAATGGGGAATGGTGTCGAAGGCCTTAGCCAGGTCTAGGTAGGCTGAGTGTACCACCTTTCCCTTGTCTATAACCTTGGTAACTGTCTCAAAGTCCACCAGGTTTAGGAGGCATGATCTGCCCTTAAAAAAAGTCGAACTGGGTAGGGTACAGTGTTTGGAGGTTCCCAATGTCTCTGTTAATGAATTCCATGATGATTAGCTCCATAGCCTTGCAGACCAAGCTAGTCAGGCTTATAGGTCGATAGTTCCTGGGGTCTGTTGTGGCGCCACCTTTGCGGAGCGGAATAACCGTTGCTGTGTGCCACTCTATGGGTACATAGCCTGTGGAGAGGCTGAGTTTGAACAGTGTGTTTAGGTGATCTTTGAGCTTGTGTAGGACGCAGGCTGGGACACCATCCGGTCCCACTGATGCTATGTTTTTGGCTTTGGAGAGGGCTGTTTTAACTTAACTTGAGTGTCTGGGATTTTGGGGAGTCTACCTTCTTCTGGTATGGTTTTGGGCCCTTCTGGGGGTGAGAGGGGGGTGAAGTTTGTGCTGAACCTGTCTGACAGGATGTTGGCAATATCGGTCGGTTCAGTGTATTTTGTGCCATTCTGCACCAACTCCGAGCAGATCTGAGCATTGCCACTTTCTTAACATAGCTAAAGATTGCCTTGTGGTTATCTTTGGAGTCCTTGGCAATTTTTCTTTCAAAGCTCGTCTTGGATGATTTTATGAGGGATCGTAGTTTCTTGCCGATACTGATCAGGGATGTCTTCCCCTTCTTGGGATTTTTACTCTTTTCTGTACTAGTTTCCTCCTTCTATTGTATAGCTTGTTTATGGCAGGAGTCCACCAGACTGGTTTCCTTTTCTTGGAGGAATGAGTCTTGATTTTGCTTGGGATTGGATGGCATGATCCATGCATTCTTGTAGGTGCCCGTAGAATGCATTAGTAAAGGATTTTGCAGCTTGGACAGCATTATCCTTCAGCATGGGGGCTTTGAACCTTTCCACCTCGGTCCTAAGTAGCGTGAAGTTTGCTTTTGAAAAGTTTTTCACAGTGGTTTTCTTGTCCAGGGGTGGGGGCGGAATGTGGATATCAAAAGTGATTTGATTATGGTCAGATCTAACCAGCGAGGGGTTGACTTCTGGTGTGGAACACCGGTCGCCCACGTTGGTGATGACCAGGTCCAATATGTTGTCACCTCTGGTGGGAGTGTTGACCAACTGAACCAGGGCATTTGAGTTTATAAATTCTAGGAAATGTTGGGCAAGTGAGTTAGTACTGGAGTAGTTCTCCCAGTTAATTTTTGGGTAATTGAAACCACCTGATTGAACACAAATTGAACACATATCGATTTTCTCCATACGGAGGAGTGCCTCGAGTGCATGCATTTTGAGGTTTAGACTTCTGGCATTGGAGTAGCATTACCCTCAGTTTTTTGTTACTTGTGCTACTTATGGCGGTGGGTTTTTCTTTTGAGCCTTGCCTAAAAAAGGCACTACGGGGGTGGCAAGAGCCTTGCCCATTATACAAAAGCCTAAGGGTGACAGGTGCAAGCAGTCTCTAGCGAAGCAGCATGGATTGTCGAGCATGTCTTCCCAGGTGGACAGACACTGGTTCCCCCTTTAAATGACACCAGAAACTTAGCCAATTGTTGAAATCAAGAATTTTTTCTTTATACCATGGTATCATTCTTGGCGAGGGCAGGATGCTACTCAGGGTCAGGGTCATACCGGCCTGGGCTACATGATCAGAGAGCTCGTCCATGTCTCTTTTCATGTAGGCCAGAGAGGTACAGCTCAGGTCGTTCACACCAATATGGACAAATGACAGAGTTGCATTTGTACTTGTTCTGGAGAGACCTGAAAGCTTGCGTTATGTGGTGGATCTTGGCACCCGACAGGCAGCTAACAGTAACCTTCTCCTTATTCAGCCTAGTGAGTGGGACGTCAGTGTGCCTGACTATAGAGTCACCTATCACTAGTATTTTGGGTATGTTATTTTGCCTTAAGGGCTGTGATTGCATGACACACTGGTTTTGTGAAGTATGTGTTTCATGGTTTGTGTTGGGGGGGGGGGTGGAGATTGCTTGGATGTTTGCTTTGGAGGTCTCTGTTGGTTTTACATATTTTTATTTAGAGTCTCCGAGTATGTTTTCATGTATTTGTGTGTGTTTTTTGCCGGTGCTGCTTTAATGGGTCTATGTGAGACTGGTGTTGTGATGCAAGTATTTCGCTTCTCCTCTTGACTGTCTGATCCAGTCTTGGGTTGAGAGAGCTTAGCCTCCAGTTTGGCTGTATAACTGCATCTCTCGCATGTATTAGTGTTTGGTGGTAGGAGGAAGGGGGTTGTCTGTGTACATGAGGCAGTTGTAACATTGCCTCAAAATGCCCAAATTCAAGAGTTGGATTGGAGAGTACACCTGAAACTGCCCTTTGGACATGCCTGGATAGGTACAGTGAACTGTTTTACTGGATGGTCGGTATGGTCAAACAGAGAGAGCCTTGTCCTTCTGTACAGTACAGGAGGGTCTAGTGCTAGGGTTTATAAGTGCTTGCTATAAGTTTTGAGCAAGTGACAGGCTGAGAAATGAATGGCTTGAGTGCTTAAGTTGAAAGCTTGTCTAGTTCCAAGGGAAAAATTGAAGAGTAGACTTTGTGGAGCCCAGAATAGTTTTACCCTAGCTAACCGGTGTTGCCCGGCACGATAAACCAGGCAAATACGGTATTTATAGCAGGGAAATGAAAGAGAAATTAGCCCAAAATGGCCAATAAACTACTAATTTCTGGGCTGAAACCACTCCTCCAGGGACAGATAGGCTGCTCAAAGCTCCCCTCTCTCACAAGT
The DNA here is from genome assembly GCF_019279795.1 of Protopterus annectens. Taxonomy (NCBI): domain Eukaryota; kingdom Metazoa; phylum Chordata; order Ceratodontiformes; family Protopteridae; genus Protopterus; species Protopterus annectens. The sequence continues at coordinate 1,098,037,381 of NC_056745.1, read as the reverse complement.
GAACAGAGAACTTCCTTCTATCCAAGTAAGGTATGGGCAAACACAGCCCTGAATTCAGCACTAACATGAAAACTGGACTATACTAGCTTAGAAAGGTGGGAAACAAGTATATATTTTTTTTTGTTTTTTTTTTAGAAAATAAAGCAGATACACTCAAAACACTTTAAATACACAGAAAAGGATACTTATTGTTATATATCGCAGATCAGAGTTGTAATCAATTCCCCTAGTAATAAAGTAGGAAGAAACACAAATACAGTAAAAGCAGATTAATAAAGTGCAAAATATATATATATATATATATATATATATATATATATATATATATAAAAATATAAATATAAGTTACCCAATTAACCAGAAAAAAAGCTCAGAACTGAGCCCTGTTCCAGCAATCTTCCACCAGAACTAATACACTTTTAGAATAGCAGACACTGGGCCTTCAATCAGCAATTCCCAGCTTAGAAGGATGTAAGCTACCTGTCTTGCCACAACAGTGCAGACCACAAACCTTCTTAATGTAAAACAGCCTGTATGAAGCCCAAGTGCTTAAACCAAAAAACTTAGAATAACAGTTACAATTTAATCAGGCTACTACCAAGCAGCAATAAATGCAGCAGAATAAATAAAATTGAGTACTTTTAAGAAAAGCAAAATAAAGTAGGAGGAAAGACAAATACAGTAAAAGCAAATGAATAAAGTGCATTTTTTTTAAGTGCAAGGAGAGAGGAAAGATGAACCTAAGTGGGCTGGCCTTCTCAAATTTTCTCTCTGTATTAAGTAGAGTGAACACTAGACTCAGAATATGATCTCACTATACTCGGTTAGGTGAGCAAATGAGATGGACCCAGGAGGAGTGTTCTAATAAAGACTTACAGGAGGGGCGGGCAATTCCAGAGCAACTGCAGAGAGACACACAGCACACTGTTCAGAAACACACAATTAGGAAACAGAAAAAAAATGAAAATACAGTACTTTTAAAACTGCAAGTTTGTACTTAACAGAATACTAAAATGCACTACTGCAAGTTTCACTTGGCTTCAGCTTCTAATGCAGATGTTTGTAGCCAAGCAAGTCTCTCAAGAGTTGAGCATAAAAATGTACATATACTATATTGTAAAGCAGATTTGTACAGTGTGCAGTCTATTGGTATTTTAAATGTGTGGGGGGTCTTTTCACTGACTGCTGCATGTGTTAAAAATATTAAAACAAACTAGTATTTTTAATTCTAAGAAATACTGGCTTTTCAGTGCAATAAAGAAAGGCTGGACAGAAGCAAGTTTAAATTAAATTAATGTACTGTGATATTGGGCTGCTAGGGAGTGGTAAGGTGTAAAAGTGCATTGATTATACTAAAGATAATAATTTCCTTTTTCTTCTTACAAAGTTGGGTGTTAACATTAATGTCCTTGATTAAAGATATAACAAGTGGGGGGTTGTAAGTAAATAGAACTGAAAAATAAGACAAACCAATGACAGCCTTTATGTTTCTTGCATCTGCAAAGATATTAGCTCGTTTGCTTTTTCAAATCTGCAGCATGAAATTAGTAGGCCAGGGAATTCTACTTTCTATTCTAAATAAAATTAACAGAGTAATTCATCCACCTGCAAAGTTGTTACCGGTTTTTCTTTTTCTCATTGGCGACTACCTTTACATGGAGAGTGCTATCTGCAGTTGCAAACAATTAATCTTGAGAATTCTGAGTATTCTTTGTTGAGAAAAATGTAAACTAAGGTTCAATGGCAAGCAATTCCATGAAAAATATAGGAAATTAATAAGAGATAGTAGCCTCCCCATCAGCTTTAATAATAGGTTTAAAAGAATGGTGCACAATTTAGTTTTATTTAAAGATACCCAGCAAGTGCATGTGCAAGTGAATTGTGCTGATGAACTAGTACTGCAGGGTAAGCCTTGGCTTGAGATGATTGTCACTGTTGAAGTGACACCCCGACCCCATGTGCAAAATGGGAAAAAGGGCTGTGGATGGTGTAGGGCTAAAAGTTTAAGTCTGAAAGTATACTAGGTGTTTTTCACACATGGGAGGAGAAAAGAAAAGATAAGAAAAAAACAAAGCACTAAGTGTAAGTGGGAGTACAAGCTGTAACAAGCACTTTAGCATGGGTAATCTCAATTTTAGATTGGGTAATTCCTGTGGGGAAGCTGCTGATTTAGGACAAATGTTTCATTCTGCGGAGCTGAACTTTATTTGTTGAAAATGTACCGTTTTGTGTTTACCTTAAGATAATAGGGGATGGAGGGGTACTCTGAACATGTATTTACTTTTTTGTTTGTTTTGGGGTTTCATTAAAACAAAAAGTGACATAGGTCCAAATGGAGATGGAAAGAAACAACTATGCAAAAGATCAGCTTGCTGAAATAGTGTATGCATGCAAGACAAACCTAAGAAACACACTAAAAAATGCCATTACAATAGGGAAATAATAGCTACCCTAAACAGCATGTTATCTTGGAGCATAAATGGTCTTACAGGTATGGCCAAAAAAATACATAAATAAATAAAAAAGAGCATTGAATTATATTAAGAAATGTAGAGTACAAATAGCAATACTACAGGAGACAAATTTGGAAAAAAATGAGCATGTAAATTTGAGAAAGGATTTCAGAATATCAGAGACAAAGGAAAAGGCAAGTAATAATACTGATTGTTAGAAGGGCTCTCATAGTGACAGAAGAAGAAAGACTAACACTAGAGATGTAGTAGTACTTGGCTGTTGGCAAAGGAGGAGGATTACACTGGTGTGTATTTATATTCCACCAAAAACAGCTATTATGAAGCTTAAAATGAAAAAAAAAAAAAAAATCAGCATTCAGCAGGGAATATTACTTGTGGGTGGGGACTGGAACTTGGTTTGCAATAGTGAGGATGCATCAGGGATGTAGAAGGGAAAATATAGCAAAAGAGGGTAGATTTCTAAAGAAATTTATGAAACTATTTGGTGTGGATGAATTGAATTCAGCAGTAGGAACTTGGATGGAATTTACACAATATTATTCCTCAAGGTACAAAAACTAGGCTAGAGTGGATAGAAATTATATTAAACCAGAATATCCACATTTAATCAAAACCTTCAACACATACCAATAATTATTTCAGATCATGCACCAATAAAGACTGTGTATTCCTACCTACCTGTTAAAAAGAAAGCAATTTAAGGAATAGGTAGTAGAAAATACTCTATAAAGTTATTAGAAGATAGAAATTTATCCGATGGTGATAGCAAGTGAGTATGACAAAACGAAAATAGAATTTAAAAACAAGGTAGAAATAACAGAGAAGGATATAGGATTAAGAACCAATAGGGTTTACTTAGAGGGGTCATAAAGGTCAAAGGAATGCAAAATAAGGAGAAACTCACAGAACAAGAATAGCAGCAAGCACAGAGTGATAACGAGAAAATTACGAGCTGTGTGGATAATATGCAGGAGTTTAGAAAGATTGCTATTAAGCAACTACTGCTTGATAACTCCAGAGCACAAAACCTTTTAGCAGTGACATAGGTTGTCACCAAACCTAGGGAGCCTATGACAAGAAAAATAACCAGATATCCTATACAGGTGTCAAGAGATACGTTGGAAGGTTTATGAACATTTCTGTAAAGCAGATGAATTTGGAAACCAAGAAAAGGAACAAATAGAAACATTTATCAGTGATTTAATTATGCCAAGGTTAGAGAAAGATGAGCCTCAACACCTAATAGTTAAGATAGGAGGAGAGGAGATAAAAACAGTGATATATAAATCAATTGCATGGAAGTCTCCAGGAACAGATGGTATTTCTATGAAAGTTTAGAAGAGGAGGGAAGAAAAGTATAAAGATTTGGAATTTTTTCTTTATGTTTTAAAAGTTGGGGGAAGCACCAACATCTTGGAATAAAGCCGTTCTGGCTGTATTATTCAAAGACCCATTTACATTTCAAACCATGATTATTAAGTGTTTACGTCTACAGTAGCTAAAAGAATGGCAAAGGTTTAGCCAGAATTGACTGATATAGATCATTGTGGTTTGGTGTAGGGGAGGCAAACATTTGGCAATATTCTTAGAGCAATGCTGATCCAGATAGAGGTAGAATGTTATTGGTGGGTCTTGATGCAGAGAAATCATTCAGAGTAAGCTGGTATTTTAGGAGTAGGGCAATGGAAGCACTTGAATTTCCTGATAATAATAAGGAGGATATATGAAGGAAAAATAAAGAATATATGTGAAGGTTCCTCTCTGATAAGTTGTATTTGAGCAGAGAAACTAGGCAGAGGTGACTTCCTTCCCCTTTGTTATTTGCTTTATATTTAGAGCCACTGGCAAATGAAATGAGGGATTCAGATATTCAAGGATATAACTTGCTATGGTAATCAAGAAAAGTTGGCTTTATTTGCAGACAATGTCATTTTATACTTGATAAACTGAGTAAAAAAGGACCTCTTGCTGTTAGGGAACATTTTGAGACAGTTTCAGTTTTTTAGGGTATAAAACTAATGAAGATAAAATCAAAAGCTATAGCTGTGCATTATGTACCCTCACACACATTGATTCAGCAATATACATTTATGGGGACATAAGATTAAGTATTTAGGAGTATGGATTAAAAAGGCTTCTGTTGTGGCAGCCAAAGATATGTGGAAAGAGACCAAACAAAAGATAATACAAAAACTGTGAAACTTGAATCTCTTGTTTATGGATATGAATACTAAGATATAAGCAGTGAAATGCTTTTAGTCTCTTAGTTTTATATACAGGTCAGGCACATTTTATCAACCACAGAAGTTAGACAATTTATATAGAGTTAAAGGAATTTATGTGGAAGAGAGCGCAAAACTTAAGTGGGACAATCTGACCCCCACCCCCCAACAGAATAAGGTGGTTTAGGAATTCCTGATCCGAATGGATATTTTAGAGCTACACCGTTAAAGCTCATATAAATAACACAAAAGCAGAATGTTAGAATTCAAAGAGGAATGGTGAGTTCAAAAAATAAGGATAGAGTGGGATCTTGGATGCAGATCCTTAAGGAGAGTAACATCAACCATACAGAATATTATACTTTTAAAGGTAAACAAAAGTATTCTAAGAACTAAGCCAACACAGAAATGGGAAAAACAAGGTGGTTTGGCCAACAAGGACAACTGCAAGAAGGGATACAGAATACAGATGAGAAGTGGCTGGAATTTAAAAGAGTTGGCAAAGGAACTATGGTACTGGAAACAAATAAGAGAGAAAGAAAGGTAATTCAATTGGATGACGCCAAGAAAATGTTTGGATTGTAGCTAGACAGAAAAAGGGATAAGGGAGACCCAAGTAAAATGACCTGCCCTGGTTGAGTTTTTAAATCAAATATAGAACAGAAGCTGCTGTTAGAGGATAATTAGAAGGGCATATAAAAAAACTGCACAATAATGGCAGAGGGTGGGATGTTGGCATAATTGTTAAGGTGTTTACCTTACTGACACAAGTGCAGGGTTTGATTCTCACGCATAGTAATTGGCTAGGCTTAAAATGGCCTACAAGGGCAGTTAGCCTAGTACTAATCTATGAACCTATGAACTATACGAATCAGTCAGGGGAGTAAAGAAGATATTAGGGAGAGAGACAAAAAAGAACAGTTTACAATGGGAGGACATATGCATGACTCCCAAGTATGCAACAAAGTCCTGAAGGATTAGGATTTTTGCAAAGGTATTTTTAAACCCCAAGCAAATTTCAAAGATTTTTTCCTCGGGTAAATAGCCAATGTTGGAAGTGTAAGGGGGAAGAAAGAGGTAACTAATCAGTGACTTTTTGCCAAACGTTAATGCAACAGTTTGGCGATTACATAACTTAAAACAATTACTTGCCCACAATAATACCTCATAATTAGAGCTGGAACCCAAAGTGATGTAATAACTAATATTAATGCTGCAAAGACAGCTGTTTAGACTAATCGCACATGGAAGCAATTTGTGAAGTAATTTTATACTTTTTGAAGTAATTTTATTTGTAAAACTGGAGTGAAACAGCCTTTATTTTTTTGTATAAAAGTGTTGCATGCATAAAGATGCATTCAAACTTTTTATATGGAAAAAAACAAGGTTGTTTCTCCCCTTTAGACATATCTGTGCATCTTATAACATTAAGAAAATCTCAACATGCATGCTCTGCTGCCATCTAATGATAAAGTGTATTATTACAATTAACATACAATTGAGTTTTGCATTTAATTTCTGTATTTACTCCACATATTAAATCTGCAGGTGGTTTGAAAACACAACAAAGATAATGGCATGTTTTTGATGCCTTACTTTCACTGCCAACTCAAATTTTTCCTTAAAAAAAATCACACCAACAAAGTGGTGTCAACTTGGGTAATATGGATGTACATGTATCAGCAAAGCATTCTGGGTAATCAAACCATTATACTTAAAGGAACAGCTACTTACATTAGGATTTCAATAACAAAAATATCAAACAGCAAATTAAATAACAAAAAGCACGAGGACGAACTGGAGCCGAGAAAATAATAATGACTTCTTCAGAATACACTTGTCAGTAAAAATCACCTTTAAATACTCTATCGAAAACACATCAACATATCTAATTGAATCACTAACAAAGTAGGGTGGTCTATCTGTAAGACAGCTGATAAAATGTCTTACTAGGGTAGAAGACTCCTGAGTTTCTGTAATTAGCACAGAAAAATAGTGTCTTATACACTAATGCACATATTGTGGTATTGTGGGTACACTCTCATGATGTCATGTCACAAGTTTTCAGCTTGAAGAAAATTTTCAGAGGGTGCCAAAACAACAAAAGTGACCACAAAAATAACACTTTATAGGTTGGTACTAGGCTATCATCCCTATGGCCTATACAAGCCTAGTCATAACAATTCCCTGGCCATTTCTTCCCACACTATTTACTTCCTGGACCCCTGACTAGCAGGGCGACTGACATGATCCCCGGGGTGAATTTCCTTTCTCTCATCCAATAATATAGGTTCCTTTTGAAGAGGGCCAAAGAGGTGCTCTGCTTGACATGTATGGGCAGTCTACTCCAGAGTCTGGGGAGTCTCTGGGTCAGGAACCTATCCCTCCAGCACGTTTTGTTTATTGTGATGCCAAGGTTTAGATCCCTGGAGCATGTGGCTCTGAGGGATTGGAATTTCTTTAAGTGTAGCATGTCCAGCAGCTCTGGGTTTGACATGGCCTTGTATGTTAAGCAGAGATCGCTTCGGAGTAGATGATATGCGACAAGAGTATACCTGGAGTTTAAGGAAGTCAGCACAGGGCATCTGCTTTAGGCCTGTGATTCTTTTAGTGAGGTATTTCTGCAGCCTTTCCAGTTGTTGCAGGTGTCTTGAGAGGTACATACCAAATGGGGCGTTGAATTCTATAATGGGTCTAATGAGGGAGGAGTACAGTGGGACAATGACCTCCTTTTTTCTGGATGAAAAGCCCTTAGTGATGAGGTGTGCCACATAGAAGGATTTCCTGACTGTTGTGGTGATGTGGTTATCAAAGGTGAGACCACTGCCCACCTGTGTCCCCAAGTCTCTTATCACACTTTCGGTGTTTAGTCTACTGCCACCTATGTGGTAATTCATGGGTACGTTTTTTTCCCAAAGGAAATAACTATACATTTCTTGGCATTGAGCTTGAGCCCATGGCTCTAGCACCAAGCATCTGTTTCTGTAAGGCCCTTTTGTAGGGTATCCACATCATTTGGAGATTCAATAATGGCTCCCAGTTTGTAGTCATCTGTGAACTTTGTTAGCCAGAGTCCCTTAGTATTGGCCTGTACTTCAGAGAAGTAGATGCCAAACAAGAGTGGTCCCAGGACTGAACCCTGAGGTACTCCACTTATCTGGAGCTGGATTTGGAGTAAAGCTACTTTTACAGCGTGGGTTATCAGTAAGCCAGTTGGCAACCCATCAAGTGGTATAGGGATTAATGCCTAGCCTAGTAAGTTTATCTATGATTCCAGCATGAGGGATGGTGTCAAAGGCCTTGGCGAGGTCCAGATAGGCTGCGTGGACCACCTTACCCTCGTCCACTGCTCTGGAGACTGATTTGAAGAAGTTAATCAGGTTCAGGAGACAAGATCAGCCATTCGCGAACCAAACTGGATGGGGTCCGGTGTTTGAAGGTTGCCAATGTCTTTGTTTATAAGTTCCATGATAATACGTTCCATGGCCTTGCAGATCAGGCTCGTCAGACTGATGGGAAGGTAATTCCTAGGATCCAAGGTAGATCCCCCTTGTGAAGTGGGATAACTGTAGCTGTGCACCACTCAGTGGGCACAAAGCCTGAGGTAAGCCTATGATTAAACATGACACAGCCTGGGATGTAATCTGGTCCCATGGATGCTGTATTCTTAGCTTTTAGAGTGCGCTTTTTACCTGTGCAGATGTTATTACCAGAATTTGGCAGTCTTCTGGTATTGAGATGGGCTGTTTAGGGGGTGAGAGGGGGGTGAAGTTGGCAGTGAATCGATCTGCCAGGATATTGGCAATATCCTTGGGATCAGTATATTTAATGCCATTCTGTTGTAGCTCAGAGCAGATCTGAGCATTGCCATTTAGATTCTTGACATAGTTATAGAATGACTTGTGGTTGTCTTTGGAATCTTTGGCAATTTTATTTTTGTAACTAGCTTTGGAGGATTTTGAGGGATCTCAGCTTCTTAGTGAGGCTGGTAAGGGAGTTTTTTGCATCCTGGGATTTTCCTCTTTTCTGCAAGTTTCTTCCTTTTGTTGCAAGTTTGTTTATGGCAGGGGACCAACAGATTGGCTTCATTTATTTGGAGGAGAGCATCTTGGCTCTATTTGGGATGGCAAGATTCATGCATCAGTGGATGTGCTCGTACAGTACCTTAGTGTCGGACTCAGCAGTTGAACTTTCAGTTCCCATCTGCATGGGTGTCATGAAGTTTGTCATTTCTGACTTGAGTAGCATGAAGTTGGCTTTGGAGAAGTTTTTTATGGAGGTTTCCTTACTGGGAGGTGGGATGTGGATGTTAAGGGTGATTAGCGATGTTAAGGGTGATTAGCTTATGCTCTGACCTGACCAACAACAGGGTGACCATAGGTATGGAGCATCGATTTCCCATGTTGGTAATGACCAGGTCTAGGATATTGGAGCCCCTGGTGGGACAATGGATTAGTTGATCCAGGGCATTGGAATTTATGAATTCCAAGAACCGTTGGGCAAAGGTGTAGGTACACAATTAGTTTTCCCAGTTAATGGCAGGGTAGTTGAAGTCACCCAGTATTAGGGTGTTTGGTTGTATCTTAATATTTTCCAGTATGTTTAGAAAGGTGTAGTGAGAACCTTGGGACATTGTGGGGGATCTGTAGCAAGCGACAATTTGGATGGCAGTCTTACCTAGAGTTAGTTGCACCTGGAGAATTTCAGACGCATTGTGTTGGGCAACTAGCCTGGGGGGGTAAGACCTGCACAGAGGACAAGCAGAAAGGTGGGGAATTTCAAATGTAATACCTGTTCTTTTTGTCAACATTTATTGGAAACTGGTGATTATGTTAATGGACAGAAGTTGTACATCAGGGGTCATTATAACTATAATTGTAATAGCAAAAGGGTGATTTACATGGCGAAATGTCAGGAATGTCCCATTTTCTATATTGGAAAAACCAGTAGGAAGTTAAAGACTAGAATGGGTGAACATTTAGGGGACATTAGACATACTAGGGTGACCAGTGCATTGTTCAGGCATACAAGTGAAAACCCCACACAATTTTAAATTTTTAGTTCTGCAACAATTAAAGGAAGATGAGAAAGGGCGTATCTTGGACATACATTTGGATGTCATGGAATTGAGATGGCAATTGTTCATGAATGCTTCCCGGTATCCAGGCATAAATGAGACTATTAGTATTGCCAGAGTTTTAAAACTTGAACAAATTTCAGGTTAATGGTTAGGAGGTTATATATTTTTTTAACGATAATTTTAAGAATAATTTTGAGTTTTAAATTTATTAATAGTTTATTAATGGACTGCTTGAGTGTAATATTCATGTTTTCAATGCTTTTATGACTTTTAAATGAGTTTTTTGTCTCATGCTTTGTTGAATGTTTATGGTATTGCTTTAAAATGTTTAATTGAACAATTGATGGGGGTATTTAACTTGGTTGGGTGTGGCTAATTTTGTCTTCTGAGGAAGTCTCTGTAGTGGAGAGGAAAGCGCTCAACTGTTTTGGAATAAACTTTGGTGTCCGTTGGAGTGCTCACATTCTCCTGTTTTTTGTACAAAGGTGTAGTGAGAAACTTGGGGCATTGTGGGGGATCTGTAGCAAGCTACAATTTGGATTGCAGTCTTACCTAGTGTTAGTTGCACCTGGAGAATTTCAGATGCATTGTGTTGGGCAACTAGCCTGGTGGTGTAAATATCCTTGGTGAATATGGACACTCCTCCACTTTTAGTGTTTCGATCCTGGTTTGGTGGTTGAAAAAAGTGTGGTAAGAGTTGTACCCTGATACTGCAGGGGTGCGCTCTGGAGCCTTGAACCAGGTCTCAGTTACTGCACATATATCGATGTGCTCCATTTTTGAGGAATGCCTCGAGAGAGTGCATTTTGAGGTTTAGACTTCTAGCATAGAGTAGCATTACCTTCAGATTTTGCATGCTTGTACCTGTTATGGTGGTGGTTTTGTCCTTTGAACGTTGCCTAAAAAAGACACTATAGGGGTGGCAAGAGCCTTAGCCAGTAACCTGAATCCCAGGGGCGACAGGTGCAGACCATTTCTGGCAAAGCATCGTGGTCTGTCGATTATGTCGTCCCAGGCAGACAGATACTGGATGCCCTTTGAATGACACTAGAAGCTTAGCCAATTGTTGAAGTCAATCATTCTGTCCTTATATTGTGGTATCATTCTGGGCGAAGGCAGAATGTTACTCAGAGCTAGGGTCATACCTGCCTGGGTCACATGATCCGAGAGCTCTTTTTCATGTAATCCGGGGAGGTATGTCTCAAGTCATTCACTCCAACATGGACAATAACAGAGTCATATTTGTACTTGCTGTGGAGTGACTTGAGTGCATGTGTTATGTGGCGGATCCTGGCACCAGACAGACAGCTGACTTATTTTCTCCTTGTTCAGCCTACTGAGTGGGACATCAGTGTGCCTGACTATAGAGTCACCTAGGTACATTGTCTTGTCTTAGGGGCTGTTGCTGTGTGGCACACTGGTGTTGTGAGGTATGTGACACTTTGGTTGTGACTGGTGTTTGCGTTTCAGCTTTGGAGGTTTTTGTTGTTTGGGCAAGTTACAGTAAGAGCCTCCGCATATGTGGACTTAGTTGCTATGTGTGGGTGTTGGTGGTGTAGGTTTAGAAGGACTATGTGTTGCTTGAGGTGTAGTGCGTGTGTTAACTTTCTCCTCTTGACTGTCTAGCACAACCTCCTTCGGTGGAGAGAGCTTTGCTTCCAGTTTGGCTATGTAAGTGCATCTCTCACAGGTTGTAGTGTTTGGTGGTAGGAGGAGAGGGTTGTCTGTGTTGCATGAGAAAATTGCTGCATTGCCCCAGTATGCCCAGATTCACCAGGTGGACAGGAGAAATCACCTGAAGCTGACCCTTGGACATGACTGGTTTGGTGCTTTTTTTGTAAAGTACAGCAGCTGTTTTCCCCTACCTTGGCAAGCTACTTTGCAATTATAGGCTGTTTAGTGCCTATGATTAATTTCTCCTTATTAACAAGGAGAGTTGAGTGCTATTATCAGTTTAAGGCTTCCTAGTGCTTTCCAGCAGGTATTAGAGCAAGTGCTAGTCACAGGGATGCTTAAAGGCAAGATGAAAAAAAAATTGTTTATCCTAAAACACTGCAGTGTGCACTAAAGAAGTTAGAAATGAAAGTAGGTAACAAGTTTTACCTATCTAAAAGTTGTTTTAGTGGGGAGTCACTATTTTTAAAACAGCAAGATAGATTGATGGGGGGGGGGGTCACTTTTGTATTCTGGTACTATGGAATATAGTAGGATGGCCAATAAATTTAAATAGTTGAAGGGGAGTGATTTCACAAAATGATAATTTTGTGCTTACTCACACAAGCTAGTGAAAGCAGAGATGAAATGAGATATATGGTCAAATTAACATAAAAGAGGCAGGCAACGAGAAAGACAGTGATAGTTAAGAGCAGAATATTAACAGGGTGGGCAGGTGGAAGAAAAATTCTGCCCGACTCAAAAAAAGAGACAGAGCTGTGATCTCTTTTGAAGTTTTAATATGCAGTTAAAAGCAGACTACAAAAGTAAAACACAAGGTAAAGAAAACAAATCACAGTATTCAGTATTTTGCATCGAACACTATAAAATTTGAAATGGTATACGGTAAAATGATTACTTCCATCACTAAAGGGCTGGTAATTTATATTTCCTATGGAATATATGACAATGCACTTCAATGTCATACATTTAAAAGTTTTGTAAAAAATGGAGTGTTATTTATAACAACAATATAAGCCAAAGAGCCAGTTTTATGCAGAGCGTAATAAACTATTAAACTAGCTCATTTTGACTTGTAATGTCAAATGCTTTGACAGACATGTGTGACTTGTAAATGAAACACTAATCCAGTCATTGAGAAAAAGAAAGCTTCATATTACAGACTGGATTCTGTCTGTGCTGTTAAATGGACAAAGTGCATGTTTTTGTATGTTATTTCTAATCTAAAAGCCTCATTCAGTCTGAGATGGGTAATTTTACAAAATAGGAGTATAGTATTATGCATGCTACCATAAAGCATGAAAACATAATCGCTTCAAGTAGCATTTCAAATTACACGTACTAAGTGATCTGTAAGAGTATTAGATATTTTAGTTTTTTTTATTTTAGTTATTTAACATTTGTTGACAGAGAGCCCAACTAGAACAGAGCCTATTTTCAGCAGAGTCCCAGGGAGAAAACACTGCAGATGCAGGTCTTTGAATGTGGGAGGAAAAACCCACGCAAATGCAGGGAGAGTATGCAGACTCCACACAGAAGGCACCCCAGCCGAGTATCAAACTGGAGAACCTCTTGATGTGAGGCGACAACGTTAACCACTGCACCACTTCTGCTTCTAATGTTAGGTAATGTAACTCACGGTTATTGCAGATTAGACTTTTAGTGACCTTTACACAACATTTCTGCACTGGACATTTCTATCAAAATGTCAATGCCAAGCCATAGCCTTTGTCAGCAAGAAGTCTCACCACAGATGCACAACTACTTTAGACACAGCTGTGTAGCTACAAATAGGGCATCTTGTTTCTCTGCCTGACAGTGCTCTCTCATAGGGCATCAAGCAATTAATGTTGGACCAAACATAATGCAGTCAAAGAATACTCAATTGGAAAAAAGATACAAGGGAAAGCCACAAGGTTTTCTAAAATACCAAATGGAGCTGTCCAAACCAAGAGGAAAGTTACACACATTTTGTCTGCTTATGAATGATTGCATATCATCTAATTCCATAAACCAATAAAAAAGTTAAAATTACATAATTACACATGGGTAGAGTTTTCATATTAGACAAATGCATAGGAATACTATGTTTACGTTACTCACAGAGTAAGGGTTTGCCATCTCTTTATACATATATACTTAAAAATCTTTACCCATTTTTGTCAGAGCTGCACATCTGATTGTTAACTGTCACTCCAAGTATTAATAGTGTTGTCACTCAAGGATAAACATGATGGTTAAGACTGTAAATTGCATTTTCAGTCAGCCTACTGTCACCAGATTCATGCCTTAAATAAAATTAGCTCTGATTTAATCTGCTTTCAAGGCAAAGTCAACTATTCACTGTTGCATTTATGGTTTTCAGCTGTTTATTACTGCTGCCAGCTCTACAGGCACAGAAAGATAGAGCCCCGATTATGACCCAGGTGACCCCAGTTTGATTAGCAACTTAGGCACCCTGATGGAGCTAGTTGGAGGGGGGCTTAGTAGCCACTGCTTACTCACCCATCCTAGGGAGACGGACGCACCACATGGATGACACCTAGTGGAAGTACTAGATGCTGCACCTGTGGTGAGCGGCCCTGTGAACATGCTTTGCCATCATACATGTGCGCATACTTGAGTAAACATGCAAGAGCACCTCCCTGTGACAGGCAGCACATTGCAGATCTCAGACTCTAAGAGGGATGGGAGGTCCATTAGGGAGGGTAGGTCTTTCAGCAGGACCAGTAAGTTGACCCATTCCCTACCACCTGCATATCACTATTAAGGCATGAGTAAGCTGATTGTGTTACAAAGATAAGAACAAATGGCTTCTCTCTTTTTAAAATTTCTCCAAATCTTTTGCGTTTCTAATAGAAATGGGTTCCATTCCCATCATGGTAAGTCAAAGTAGGATTAACGTTCATGAAATTAGTAGGGTTTCAATCTTTGATATCAGCCAGAAGTGCTCTTCATAGCATCCACGATGTTCATAGGTGTACAATAGGTTAATGGCCCTGGAGTCTTTACAAGCCTAGCCCATAGAAGTGCCCTGGCATCATGCCGTCCAACGTTAGTTCCCAGTGCCTCTATCAAGTACAGCCACTGGAGTGATCCCGGGGTGAACTTTCTATTACTCCTCCACTCATCAAGATTTCTCTTGACATGTATGGGAAGTCTATTCCAGAGCATGGGCAGTCTCTGGGTGAGGAATATGTCCCTCCAGTATGTTCTGTGATTGCGGAAATGAGGTTGAGGTCTCTGGGATTGGGATTTCTTTAGCTGTAGCATTTCTAACAGAGCTGAGTCAGACAGGGCTTAAGTCAAGCAGAGATCACCTTTAAGTCGGCAATATGAGACCGAGAGAATAGCTGGAGTCTTTTGAGTCTCTCCATGTAGGACATGTGTTTAATGCCTATGATCCTCTTCGTGAGGTACTTCTGAGGCCTCTCCATCTGTTGCAGGTGTCTAGTGAGGTACGTGCCAAATGGGGCATTATACTCGATGATTGGTCTAATGAGGGAAGAGCAGAGAGAAACGATGACCACTTTCTTCCTGGATGCAAAACCCTTGGTAATGATATGCCACATAGGACGTTCTGACCACAGTGGCAATGTGGTGGTTGAAGGAAAGGTTGCTGTCAACCTGCATCCCCAGATCTCTTATAAATGCCTTCACTGTTCGGTGGGCTCACATCGATGTGGTAATTAATGGGAACTGAATTTTTACCAAAGGGCATGACTACGCATTTTTGGCTTTAAGCTTAATGCTATGGTTTCGACACCAGTCATTGGTCTCAGTGAGGAAGCCTTTCTGTAGGATGTCTGCATCACTTGGGGAGTTAATAATGGTTCCCAGCTTGCAGTCATCTGCGAACTTGTTCAGCCAGTGTCCCTTTGTGTTGGCCTGGACTTCTATGAAGTAGATGCCGAACAGGAGAGGACCCAGGATGGATCCCTGTGGGACTCCACTCGTGACTGATCGGCAGTCTGACTTGGAGTCTGCTACTTTCACACTGTGCGTTCTGTGAGCCAATTTGCAGTCCACCTAGTGATATAGGGGTTGATGCCTAGTTTGGCGAGTTTATCAATAATTCCCAAGTAAGGAATGGTATCAAAGGCCTTTGCCAGATCAAGGTAGGCTCTATGCACTGCCTTACCTTCATCCACAGCCCTGGTGACCGACTCAAAGAAGCCAACCAGGTTCAGCAGGCATGATCTCCCTTTCACAAAGCCAAATTGTGTAGGGTCTAGAGTTTGGAGATTTCCTATATCTTTGCTAATCAGGTTCATGATGATGTGCTCCAAAGCTTTACATATCAGACTCATCAGGCTAATGGGGTGACAATTCCCAGGGTCTGTAGTCACTCCCCCTTTATGGACAGGTATGACTCTAGCAGTGCGCCATTTGGTAGGGATAAAGCCTGAGGTGAGCATGTGACTGAACAGAGCACACAGATGTGGTGCCAGTTTGCATTGTAGTTCATGTACAACACAGCCAGAGATATTATTGTGTCCCATGGAAGCTGTATTCTTGGCCTTGGACAATGCAGCTTTAACCTGGGCTGCAGTAATACTGGGTGCCTGTCATTCTTCTGGTATTGTGACTGGACCTTTAGGGGGGAATAGAGGGGTATAACGGGCACTGAATCTGTCAGCCAGTATAGGTTCATAGGTAGGTACTAGGCTGTCTGCCCGAAGGCATTTATAAGCCTAGCCAGAATGTGTTGGTTTTCACTGCCCCCTTAGATTAGTTCCCTGTGCCTCTGTGCAGCAGAGCCACTAAAGTGATCCCCGAGGTAAACTGTTTCCCATCCACTCAACAAGGTTTCTTTTGAAGAGCGTTTGCAAGGAGCTCTGCCTAATGTAGATTGGGATCTTGTTCCAAAACATGGGAAGTCTCTGGGACAGGAATCTATCCCTCCAGCAAGTCGTATTTATTGTTGTGGTGAGGTTTAGATCCCTAGAGCGTGTGGCTCGGAGGGGCTAAGGTTTTCTTTAGGTGGAGCATATCCAACAATTCTGGGTTGGACATGGCCCTGTTATGTCAGACACAGATCACCTCTGAGTAGATGGTATGCAGAGTACAGCTGTAGTTTCTTCAGTCAAGCTGCATAGAGCATCTGTTTGAGGCCAGTGATCCTCTTGGTGAGGTAATTCTGTGGTCTTTCCAGCTGTTGCAGGTGTCTTATAAGGTACATCCTAAATGGGTGTTGTACTCTATGATGGGTCTGATGAGTGATGAGTAGAGGGGCACAATGACCTCTTTGGATCTGGATGCAAACCCTTTTGTAATTAGGTGGACCACGTAGAAGGATTTTCTAACCACTTTGGCAATGTGATTATCAAAGGTGAGATTACTATCTACTTGGGTCCCCAGAGCCCTTATTACATCATCTGTATTTAAAGGACTACCATCTATGTGGTAGTTTGTGGGTACTTTGTTTTTTTCCAAAGGGGATGACTACACACTTTTTGGCATTTAGCTTGAGGCCACAATTTTGACACCAGGTATCCGTCTCAGTGAGACCCTTCTGGAGGATGTCTGTATCAGCTAGAGAGCCAATTATGTCCCCCAGTTTGCAGTCGTCTGTGAACATGGTCAGCCATAGTCCTCCTCTGCTTGCCTGCACCTCTGAGAAGTATATACCGAACAGGTGGGGTCCTAGGACTGAGCCCTGGGGGACGCCACTTGTAACTGGTTTAGAGTCGGACCTAGAGCCTGCAAGTCTCTCCGTGTGGGTTCTATCCATGAGCCAACTGGCAACCCATCTCGTGATGTAGGAGTTTATGTTCAGGCTTGTCTACAATACCAGAATGGGTAATGGTGTCGAAAGCCTTTGCGAGGTCTAGGTAGGCTGTGTGGACCTCCTTTCCCTCATCTAAAGTCTTGGTAACTGTCTCAAAGAAGTCCACCAGGTTTAGGAGGCATGATCTGCCCTTAAAGCCAAACTGGGTAGGGTCCAATGTTTGAAGTTCCCAATGTCTCCGTTAATGAATTCCATGATTATGTGCTCCATAGCCTTGCAGACCAGGCTAGTCAGGCTTATAGGGAGATAGCTGCCAGGGGTCCGTTATGGCTCACCCTATGTGGAGCAGGATAACTGTTGTTGTAAGCCACTCTATGGGTACGTCGCCTGTAGAGAGGCTGAGTTTGAACAGCGTGTTTCGATGAGGGGTTAGTTCATTTTGTAGCTCATGTAAGACACAGCCTGGGACACCATCTGGTCCCATTGAAGCAGTATTTTTGTCTTTGGATAGGGCTGTTTTAATCTGTGCATTACTGATTGCTGGGGTACTACATTCTTCTGTTATGGTTATGGGCCCTTTAGGGAGTGAAGTTAGCACTAAACTGGTCTGCCAGAATGTTGGCAATATCAGTTGGTTCAGTGTATTTTGTGCCATTCTGCACTAACTCAGAGCAGATCTGAGAGTTTCCACTTAGGTTCTCAACATAGCTAAAGAACACTTTGTGGTCATCTTTGGAGTCCTTGGCAATAGTTCTTTTGAAGCTAGCCTTGGATGATTTTATGAGGGATCATAGTTTCTTGCCTTATACTAATCAGGGATGTCTTTCCTTCTTGGGATTTTACTCTTCTGCACTAGTTTCCTCCTTCTGTTGTATAGCTCGTTTATGGCAGGGGTCCATCAGACTGGTTTCCGTTTCTTGGAGGAGTGAGTCTTAGTTTTGCTTGGGATAGCACGATCCATGCATTCTTGCAGGTGCTCATAGAGTGCCTTTGTAAGGGATTCAGCAGCTTGGACAGCATTGTCTTTTAACATGGGGGCTGTGAACCTTTCCACCTCGGTCTTACGTAATGTGAAGTTTGCTTTTGAAATTTTTTCACGGTGGGTTCCTTGATTGGGGGTGGGGGAAGAATGTGGACATCCAGAGTTATTAGTCTATGGTCTGATCTAACCAGCGAGGGTTTGACCTCCAGTGCAGAACACTGGTCGCCCATGTTGGGGATGACCAGATCCAATATGTTGTCACCTCTGGTGGGGGTGTTGACCAGTTGATCCAAGGAGTTAGAGTTTAAAAATTCTAGGAAGCATTGGGCAAGGGAGTTAGTACTTGAGTAGTTCTCCTAGTTAATGTTTGGGTAATTGAAATCACCCAATATTAGGGCATTTGGTAGGACCTTCATATTTTCCAGTGTTTCCAGAAATGCGGAATGGGGGTCCTGGTGGGTGATCTGTAGCAAGCTACAATTTGAATTTCAGTTTTTCCCATTGTTAGTTTCAAATGGATGATCTCTCAGGCATTGTGCTATGCCACTAAACTGGAGGTGTGGGTATCCTTGATGAATATGGATACACCCCCACCTTTTGTGTTTTGGTCCGGGTTCTGTGGCCGAAAAGTATAGTACTAGTTATAGCCTGGTAGTGCTGGGGTGCTCTCTGGAGCCTTAAAACAGGTTTCTGTTACTGCACAGATATCGATGTTCTCCATACTGAGGAGTGCCTCGAGTGCATGCATTTTGAGGTTTAGACTTCTGGCGTTGAGTAGCATTACCCTCAGTTTTTGGTTACTTGTGCTATTTATGGTGGTGGGTTTGTCTTTTGAGCCTTGCCTAAAAAAAAAAAAAAAAAAACACTATGGTGGTGGCAAAAACCTTGGCCAGTATTTGAAAGCCTAAGGGTGACCGGTACAAGCCATCTCTTGCAAAGCAATGCGGCTTATCGAGCATGTCATCCCAGGTGGACAGATACGGGATCCCCTTTGAATGACCAGAAACTTAGCCAATTGTTGAAATTGATCATTTTTTCTTTATACTGTAGCATCATTCTTGGTGAGGGCAGGATGCTACTCAGAGTCAGGGTCATACCGGCCTGGGCTACATGATCAGAGAGCTCTTCCAGGTCTCTCTTCATGTAGTCCAGGGAAGTACATCTCAGGTCATTCACACCAACATGGACAATGACAGAGTTGTATTTGTACTTTTTCTGGAGTGACCAGAGTGCTTGTGTTATGTGGCGGATCCTAGCACTCGACAGGCAGCTAACTGTAACCTTCTCCTTGTCCAGCCTAGTTAGTGGGACATCAGTCTGCCTGACTATAGAGTCACCTATTACTAGTGTGTTGGGTATGTTATTTTGACTTAAGGGCTGTGATTGCGTGGCACACTGATGATGTGAAGTATGTCTTTCACGGTTTGTGATGGGGTGTGGAGGTTGCTTCGGTGTCTGCTTTGAAGGTCTCTGTTGCTTTTGCAAATTTTTATTTAGAGCCTCGAGTATGTTTTCATGTATTTATGTGTGTTATTTGCCAGTGTTAGTTTAGTAGGTCTATGTGAGACTGGTGGTGTGTTGCAAGTATTTTCCTTCTCCTCTTGACTGTCAGTTCCAGTCTTGGGTTGAGAGAGCTTTGCCTCCAGTTTGGATGTATAATTGCATCTCTCGCATACATTAGTGGTTGGTGGTAAGAGAAGGAGAGGGTTGTCAGTGTACATGAGGCAGTTGTAACATTGCCTCAAAATGCCCAGATTCACCAGATGGACTGGAGAGTACACCTGAAACTGCCCTTTGGACATGCCTGAATAGGTAAAGTGAGCTGTTTTACTGATTAGCTGGTAGGGACGAATAGAGAGCCTTGTCCTTCTGGACAGTATAGGGGGTCTAGTGC
Organism: Protopterus annectens; assembly: GCF_019279795.1. NCBI lineage: Eukaryota > Metazoa > Chordata > Ceratodontiformes > Protopteridae > Protopterus > Protopterus annectens. The sequence continues at coordinate 1,098,017,324 of NC_056745.1, read as the reverse complement.
TAGGGTTAATTAGTGCTTGCTATGAGTTTTGAGCAAGTGCTGGGCTGTAAAATGAATGGTTTAAGTGCTTAAGTTGAAAGTTTGTCTAGTTCCAAGGTAAAAATTGAAGACCAGAATTCATGGAGCCGGGAATAGTTTAACCCTAGCTAACTGGCACTGCCCGGCACGCAAAACTGCGCAAATGAGTTTTTTTTATAGAAGGGAACTGAAAGATAAAAATTAGCCAAAATGGCCAATAAACTAACTTCTGGGCTACAGCAAACAAGGCACACAAATTTCAGAAAGAAACAGATCAAATAAGCAGGCACAATAAGCCTTTAACCAGAAATTCCTAGCTCAGAAGGGCAGAATCTAGCCTCTATTCCCACAAGAATGCAGACTACAGACCTTCTTAATGTAAAATAAGTGGCCTGAAGCCCAAGTGCTTAAACCAGAGCTAATGCGCTTTTAGAATAACAGACACTGAGCCTTCAATCAGCAATTCCCAACTTAGAAGGATGTAAGCTACCTGTCCTGCCACAACAATGCAGTTCACAAGCCTTCTTAATGTAAAGCAACTGGCTTTAAGCCCAAGTGCTTAAACCAAAAAGCTTAAAATAACACAATTTAAATCAGGCTACTACCAAGCAGTAAAAACTGCAGCAGAATAATACAATTGAGTACTTTTAAGAAGAAGCACAAGCAAAATTAGGTAATAAAGTGGGAAGAAACACAATTACAGTAAAAGCAGATGAATAAAGTGCATTTTTTTATATAACAATAGAAATCGAGCAAACACAAATTACCCAATTAACCAGTAAAAAACTCAAAACTGAGCCCTGTTCCAGAAGTCTTCAATCTGACAAGTTCTAACCACACACTCCTGCCACTAGGGTGCAGGGGAACCTTCTCCAAAAAATATGGTCTGGATTAGTGCTCCAGTTATACAAACAAAGCTGGATTCAGCAGGCCTGAATCTAGTCTATGCTACAGCAGACAAGGCGCACCAATATCAGAAAAACAGTTCAAATGAGCAGGCACAGTAAGCCTTTAACCAGAAATTCCCAGCTCAGAAGGGTAGAATCTAGCCTCTCCTCCCACAAGAGTGCGGACCACAAACCTTCTTAATGTAAAATAACTGGCCTGGAGCCCAAGTGCTTAAACCAGAACTAATACATTTTTAGAATAACAGACAATGAGCTTTCAATCAGCAATTCCCAACTTAGAAAGATGTAAGCTACCTGTCCTGCCACAACAGTGCAGACCACAAACTTTCTTATGTAAAACAACTGGTCTGAAGCCCAAGTGCAATAACCAAAAGACTTAGAATAACAGTTACAATTTAATCAGGCTACTACCAAGCAGTAATAAATGCAGCAGAATAAAACACAATTGTGGACTTTTAAGAAGAGGCAAAAGCAAAATAAGGCAATAAAGTAGGAAGAAACACAAATTCAGTAAAAGCAGATAAAGTGCAAACATTTTTTTTATATATATAACAATAGAAAACAAGCAAACTGATTTGAACAAACTACCCAATTAACCGGTAAAAAACCTCAGAACTGAGCCCTGTTCCAGCAGTCTTCAATCAGACAGGTTCAGGGCCTAAGTGGGTATGCCTACTCAGATGTTTTCTCTGTATTAGGCAGGATGAGCTAATGAGACTAGACTACGATAGAGCTGGGACAGGCTGAACAGATGGGAATGGTAGGAGTGTCTGAAATCAAAATATGATCTCACTGTACTCAGTTGAGTGAGCAAATGAGCTGGGTCCAGGAGGAATGTTCAAACACACATTTACAGGAGGGGTGGTCAATTCCAAAGCCAACAATATTAATACTACAACAAGAACAGGGAGGGTGGATGGAGAAAACTAATTGCAGACAGGGAGAGGACAGAGAGAGAGAGAGAGAGAGAGAGAGAGAGAGACAGCTCACAATTTTCAGTAAACAAATAATCAGATAAATGCAGTACTATTTTTAACACAATATTCAATGAAACAATGTTGTTGTGTATTTCGGCTTTTCCCGGTTAGGGGTCACAACAGCAGAACTCCGGTCCACTAATGATTGGTAGTTGATTTTTACATGCCGAGTAACCAGTCCTGATGCACAACCTTCAACGAAGGTATGCCCTTTCACGCATGTCTCCATGCAGCAGACGCTCTAGCTGAGAATCGAACCGGACAGCATCTTACCGTGAGGCGACAACGCTACCGCAGCACCACCACCGCGGATAATATTCAATGAAACAATAAACAGAAAATATAAAATTCAGTACTATCTTAACACTGCAAGTCTGTACTTATCTCAGCTTGTAATAAAGTTGATGTAGGGTATGTAAAAGCTAACCAAACAGCTCCAGTATGCAACTATTCAGCAGAAATAATTTCAGAGATAAGGGACTAAGACCTTAAGGCACAGAGAATCCCTCTAGGCTAAGACTTCTACACTGAATAACAATGAAGTGAGAAGAATAAACTAACTGCATACAGGGAGAGAAGAGAGAGCTCACAATTTTCAGTAATCAAATAAGCAGATAAGGGCAACCACGGTGGTGCAGTGGTTAGCGTTGCTGCCTCACAGCAAAAGGTTCTCTGGTTCGATCCTCGGCTGAGGTGCCTTCTGTGCAGAGTCTACATGTCCTCCCTGTGGTTGCATTGGTTTCCTCCAGGTGCTCCGGTTTCCTCCCACATCCCAAAGACATGCTGTAGGTGGATTGGACACTCTAAATTGGCCCTAGGCTTGAGTGTGTGTGCATGTGTGTGCCTTCTGTGGAAGGTTGGGTGCCGGGCTGGCAACTCAACACCATAAAACTCTACTGACAATCATGAGCGGACAGGTGATCCACTGTGGCAACCCCTAACCAGGAAAAGCTGAAAGAAGAAATAAATAAGCAGATAAATGCAGTACTATTTTTAACACAATATTCAATGAAACAATAAACAGAAAAAATAAAATTCAGTACTATCTTATAACACTACAAGTTTGTACTTATCTCAGCTTGTAATAAAGTTGATGTAGGGTATGCAAAAGCTAACCAAACAGCTCCACTAAGCAACTATTCAGCAAATAATTTCAGAGATAAGGGACTAAGATTTTAAGGCACAGAAAATCTCTCTAGGCTAAGACTTCTACACCGAATAACAATGAAGTGAAAAGAAAAACTATCTGCAGACAGGGAGAGAACAGAGAGAGAGCTCACAATTTTCAGTAAACAAATAAGCAGATAAATGCATTACTATTTTTTAACACAATATTCAATGAAACAAACAGAAACAATAAAATTCAGTACTATCTTAGAACACAGCAAGTTTGTACTTAACTCAGCTTGTAATAAAGTTGATGTAGGGTACGCAAAAGCTAACCAAACAGCTCCAGTATGCTTAACATCCTAACTGAAAACACATTAATTCAAAGACTTGGGATTGAAAGGCAGTATAACAGAGTCCAAAGCTACACAACCGACTTATTTGGGTTATGTTAATGCCACTGGGTCAAAGGGCATTGAGTTGTGTTGATAAAAACAAAACATTTTTTTTTCAAACTGTATTGATATGACAAACATATATGTTGAACACAATGGCTTGCGAGCAACTGGATATGACGAACAAATACACAGCATGCAGTTATAGTCACAGTGGTCACATGTGGTCACCAATACAACTCACATTTAACCAGTGGGATTCACCGAGTTACAATAGTGAACTCACACATGTTCATAAAACAGTTCATTTTCACATTTATGGAGGCAGTGACTTATGGATGCACAAAGTTAATAGATTTTACATACTCATTAAGTGAAGGATCCCCATATTCATGCAGTGCACTGTAGTAAGTCAAACAGAATTCAGTATACAATGATGCTAGAAAGTCTAATGCAAATGAAACACAAAGTCAGGTATTTATTTTATATTTTGGACTGTATGCTAACCTATGCAGCTGAGGAACTCTTTGAATCACTCTATTGTATAACTGCCTTGCCAGAGTCATTTCCAGGGGATGGAGTACCACATCTCTAATTAACATAGACCACTCCCCAGTATGCTTCATTAGCATTTGAGGTAGGCAACAGAGACAGCTCACAATTGTATTTTACCTTTTCATGGTACAGCACCATGGTAGAGCTGTCTCTGAATTAGAAAAGGATACAGCGGGGTGTGCTCCAGGCATACACCTCTTGGTCACCTTTCTGAAGTGGTCCCATAAACAGGAGCAGGAGATGAAATGCAATAAGGAAGAAAGAATAAAGAAATACATGGAACATTTTTAACATTTGAGAGATCTGGGGAGAAATAAAAGATGAACTGCAGAACAACTGGTAATATAAATATGAATATAATAACCACATTTCATTATGGAAAAAATAATGGAAGGAAAAACAGAATTGGGATAGGACAATTTTTTGGATCTGAGAAACAGACAGAAAGATATCAGGTGGTGTTGATAAAATAGACAACATTTAAGCAAAATGTACAAATTAGTGACGTTTAATGGAGAAAAGGCTGGTTTAAATATGTGGTATGGTAACATAAAAAGAAATGTTTATTTAAAGTGAGTTTTCTTTATTCTGATGTATTTGTCTTTCTTTGCTTCTTGTTTGTTTCTCTTTTATACAACTGGGGAAGCTGCATTTGAATAATGGAATGTAAATATTTCTGTATGTTTGTGTGTTATAATCATATATGATTATTGTTATGCTGGATTACATTTTAATAAAAAAAGTTAAATGTACCCCTACTACTCCTTTCAAGAAGAGTCATGGAATGTTTTACAGCCATCTGATCTCATTCATTCTCTGATGTGAGATAACAACCTTACCAGGGCAAATGCCCATAGACACTTTTGTTGCTTTTAAAAGGTGAAAGAAGGGTGCCAGGAATAGCCATTATAACAAGGCACACCCTAACCTGACCTAGTCAGGCCCCATGGAGATCTGAAACTTCTGCAACCGATACTAAATTACAGGACACGTGCATGGATCCACATCCAATCTCAGTTATCTAGTCTCACAAGCTAGGTGCAGTGCAGAAGACCTCATGGTCTGTAATGACAACTAACATACCCTTACACTTGTGATGACAACCCCTCAGGACAGACAACTAACATACCCTTACACTTGTGATGACAACCCCTCAGGACAGATGAGCCAATATTAGCTGTTCACTTTCACCTCCCCTGCCTGGCTTTTCCAGTTTCTGACATGGGTCATCTGGATGAGGTCAGGGATTTATCCCTCTATGTCACATACCCAGGCATTCTTTAAATGTTGTCATACTTCTAGCATGATCAAACAGGATGATGTGTCAGAGTTCCTCCATGTGCAGATGACCACAGAGAAAATCTCATATCATATCCTAGCCACCTAAAGGTCATCTTCCATATCCTAAGAAGTTCACAATGCATAATTGGGCCTGCTGGAGACACTTACCATCCAACCCAACACCCTACACGAGAGACTTTAATTACCCCTCTATAGACTGGGAATCCTACACTGCCTCAAAATCTACAGGCACAGACATTCCTGAACTTCATAAATATCACCACCCTTGACTGGATAGTGAACACGCCCACTAGAAACTTCAACAAACTTGAACTCATAAATATGGGAGAATGCTGCACCCAACCACCACCACCCGCTTGTCTCATCCTCCCTGGTAGGTTCCAACCATTAAGCCCTCTTTTTCAAAACTAAAATCAACTCTGTAATCCCATCAAAACCAATAACAGTTAGGAATTATTCCAAAGCAAATAAGTGATGGTTTGTCAAAATGCAATGCCCTTCCAAACTCCAAGAACACAGGAGCCTATGCTGAATTGCTCTCAAACTCTGTATAACTATGTTAACGGCTGCATAGAGACTGCTGTATCCACCATAAGCAAGCCCATGTCTAGACCCAGAAATAAACCATCCTGGTGACATCCCAAATTAAACAAGATATACAACAAAAGGAAAAAAAATAGCAAAAATTACGAAGGGCAATTCCCATAAAGATAAAAACTCACTCATCAAACTAAATAAGCAACTAAGAGGGCTAATTAGGTCAAGCAAAGCCAACTTTGATTTACGATTGCCTTCCAGGCAAAAGATAACTATAAGGCCTTCTTCGGCCATGTCAGAAATCTCAAGGACAGCAAACGGCAATATGCTAAACTGGGGGTTAATGGTGAAACATTCACAGAGCCCACTAAGATAGCAAACCTGATGGTTAAATTCAGTTCTAACTTTACCTCCCTCCCACCCCCCCAAACCATTCCCCCCCAAAATACCCTCAAAAAATAACCCCTCCAACAACTATAACTGGGGAGTTATGTACTGGTTTTGCTCACTAAAACCAAAGAAAAGATTCAATGGGCTCTGATAACATCGCAGAATGCTTTCTGAAAATTCTAAATGCTTTCTAAAAATTCTAAAATAAACTTATCAGGACCCCTGGAGTCATATAGCTATAGTCTTAAAAACAGACTGTGTGCCACATGAATACATGACTGTGGCAATCATCCAACTTCATAAGGGTGGACCTTCAAACGATCCTTAAAAATACAGACCCATTTAGTCTGGCTAGTCTTATTTGCATAACTATAGGAGACCTCCCACACACTGGATCTGTCTCAGACTGGTGTTATCAAAGGAAGGTCATGCTTACGGAATCTAGTGGACTTCTTTGAAAATGTCACTAAGGCAATTGATAAGGGAAAACACTGGATACTGCCCAAAGTATTTGCTACAATACTCCACTTGGGTATTGTCAAGCACACTTACGGAGCTAGATATAAACCTCTTTATAATATGTTGGACAGCTAGTTGGCTCACTGACAGGACCCAGAAAGTTAGAATCAGTGAGGCCACCTCCACAAAAGTAGTCAGTCAGTCACAAGTGGAGTCCCTGAGGGCTCTGCACTAGGCCCACTCCTTTTGGCATTTACTTCTCAGATGTCAAAGGCCACTGGCTAACAAAGTCCACAGATGATTGCAAACTGGCAACAGTCATTTAATCCTCCAGGAAGGACTAACACAGACAAAACGCTTGGTGCCAGAGTCATGGCTTACAACTAAATATCAAGAAATGAAATACAGTACCTTTTTGAAAGTTGGCCACTCCAGGAAACACAGTCATCAATAAAACACCCCTAAAACGTAATTCACTAGTCAAGGATCTATGAACTCATGTAGACAGTCACCTAGCCTTTGACCAACATGTGTCCAAGGTAGTAAGAAAATCCTCCTGTGTTGCTCAACTTATAAGCAAAGGCATGGCATCTACGTCTAGAGAGGTCATACCATTGTACTCGGCCCTCATCAGGCCCATCACAGAGTAGGCTTCCTTTTAGTACGTACCCAACCAGACACATGCAGCAACAGGACATCCACAAAGATTCCTTACTTAAGGACTACAAGGGGGAAACAATATTGTATACGGATCGCCTCAAAGCCTAATCTCTTTACTTGGTATCATACAGACTTCTGAGAAGTTATCATACCTGGATCCTGTTTTGATGAATCTTTTGCACATCCACAAAACAAACAGTATCAGAACTACTACATTAAAATACCTAAATTTTACTTGCAACGTAAATTGCATGTTGGAGAAAGATACGTTTCTCAGAAAATCCCCATGATCTGGAAGTGGCTCCATGGGGCAGAGTTCTACCCTATCCCTGTTTAAGTGCAACTTGGTCCAATGGACAGTTAATCAGAAATGTACTCCTGGTCTGGAACCTATGTCTCTGATAGACACAGGCAGTCAGCAAATCACCCCCTATACAAATCAAATTTGTAGGTCACATTTGGGTTACAAGGATCCTTGTGGTTATTACCTACTTATATATAAATAAACTTATGAACCTACAGTAGTTATTCTTATTATTTATTTTTTGATGTGGTGGTAGCATCCCAGAGGAGCCTCTCAAACACAGACTTTTTAATAGTAACATATCAGGCATTGCCTTTTAACCCAGGTAGAGGTCACCTCTAAGAAATCTGTAGAAAATAAATAAGACTAACCATTTGTGTTTTAAAAAGAACATGATACGTCTTCAAACAGTAAATAGAAGCAACATCATACAATAAATGCTAAAAACATGAATATGTGCCGAAATCCACCAAGCAAATAGGCTGTTTACAAGACATAAGACTCAAATTTTGAAATAATGCAATTTAAAATTAAATATAGTGTAGATACTGTATTAAGTACATAACCAGTTGAATGGCTGAAAAAAGTAGAAGTCTCAGAACTACACCAGAATTATTACAAATTACTATAACATTATTATTACAAATAACAGAACAACATACCTATCTGATCGCACTTAGCTTTAAAATGGTTATGACAATCAGTATCAAGAATTTTTTTTGAGGTAACCATTTGAAATGTTTGGACAGGCTAGAGCAAGTCCTGAAATACGGAGACTGAAAGATTGGATACCAAGTCCAAGATGCCATTTCTCAGACTATTCCCTTTTCTCCAAGGTATGGCAATCTCAGAGCTAGTGTATATATAAGTTTGGGGGGTGTAGGGGGCTTGCCCACCCTGCAAAAAGAAGTTTAAAGGAGAAAAGAGATTTTTTTTTGAGATTCCATCTTCTCCTGTGTTTTCGGTCTTATTTTTTGGCTTGTTGGCACTTCGAGTGCCGACATCTCTATATGGAACAGTTTTTTTGAGGCTGACATCTATCAACTGAGTACCTTCAGCCTCTCCTTTTGTGTTAGTGGGGTACAAGACTGCATATTTTAGCCTGTTGTCATTACAGTCCTTTCCAAACACTTTGATATTGTTCACTTTGAGAGGGAGTTGTTTTTCAGCCAGTCAAAAAAAAAAAAAAATTAAGTACCCTACCTTTCAACATAGCTCTACATTTTTAAAATGTACAGTTTCAAAAAAATTATCAATATAAAACGGTTATGATTACTAGGTCTGACCACATTTCTTACATGGTACTAATTTTACAAACTGGTCTGAAGAAATCTCACTTTTACTTTAAAAAAAGAAAAACGAAACTAAAACACTAATCTAAGTTTATTATTTTATCAGTATACATCAATCAGTTCCGTCTTTTAACTCTGAGTGTGCTACTGTGCTAGCACTTGTTTTCTCAGTCTATAATACACAGAACATAATTCCAAAAGCCCTTCTGAACAGTTCAAGTTTTCCGATCAAACATTTTTTTCCGGTAATGAACCATGCCTTTCCATCGATTCATAGGATGATACTAGGCTATTGGCACAAAGGCCCTTATAAGCCTAGCCAAAATTTTCACTCATGTTCCCACACAGTCAGTAGATCTTTTCCCTGTCCAGCAAGGACATAGGTGGGATCCAAGGGGTATATTTTCTGTTTCCCATCCAGTCGTCCAGGTTCCTCTCAAAGATGGCTAGTGAGGTACTCTGCATGACATGGAGAGGAAATCTATTCCACAGATGGGGGAGTTGTTGGAACAAAAATCTATCCCATCAACAAGTTCTATTAATGTCACAGACCAGGTTGAGGCCTTGCATGTGGGTTGCGTGAGTAGAAGTTGACTTACAGATATGCAGCAACTCCATCAAATCTGAGTCTGAGATGGCCTTGTATGTCAGTCAGACACAGGTCACCTCTGAGCAGTCCATACGAGGCTGAGTAGAGGGACAGGGCTTTTAGCCTATCTGTATAGGATAGGGGTTTGAGACCCTGGATTTTCCTGGTCAGGAAACTCTTGTGGTCTCTCCAACTGCTGCAAGTGCTTGGCAAGGTGCATGCTGAATGAGGCATTGTAATCGATAATAGGTCTGATAAGGGAGGAGTACATGGATGTTATGACCTCCTTGTTCCTGGATGTAATACCTTTACTTATGAGGTGGGCCATGTAGAAAATGTAGAAAGCCTTCCATACAATGGAGGCAATGTGGTGGTCAAAAGTCAGGTTGCTATCAACCTGGGTGCTCAAGTCCCCCATGACTGACTTCGTGCTTAGTACATTGTTATTAATGTGATAATTAGTACATTGTTATTAATGTGATAATTTGTGGGGGTGCCATTTTTCCCAAAAGGGGATAATGATGCATTTCTTGGCATTCAGTTTGAGGCAATGCTTCTGGCACCAGTCATTAGTTTGGGTAAGGCCCTCTTGGAGGATGCTCACATCACTAGGGGAATTTAATACAGTGCCCAGCTTGCAGTCATCTGCAAACTTGGTCAGCCACAGACCACTGGTTTTGGCTTGCACCTCGGAAAGGTATATCCCAAACAGTAGAGGCCCCAAGACCAATCCTTGGGGTAGACTACTTGTTACTGGTCTACTACTAGAGGGGCTTCCCCTATTTTGACTGAGTGGGTTCTATCAGTGCACCAGTTAGCTACCCATCTGGTAACATATGGGTTGATGCCTAGCTGGGAGGGTTTATCTATTATACCCGAGTGAGGAATAGTGTTGAAGGCTTTGGCTAGATAGGTGGTGTGCACAGTCTTTTCAAGTTTTCATATGACTTGTTCAAAGTCTACAAGATACAGCATTACATTTAATAATGGATCATACCAGTGAGGTACAAAGCAGAACAAAGATCTCCTTGAGATTACTAGATATTTCCTTTATAATTAAATTGGCTAAAGAAAATGTTTTTTTAACTCGAAGATGCACACTGGAAAAATTTAATTAATTTTTGTCCACCACTGTCCTTAGGTGTTTAATGACTGTCAAATCATAAAATGGACACAATCTATTTGTTAACTTTTCATACAGACTGGCCCAAAGGCCCTTACCAGCACAGCCCAAGAAAACAGCATGGAAAACCTACACTATAACACCTCATGTAACAGCAAATAATGTATCATCCAGTCTGGAAAGCTGCTGGTCTCCTCCAATTAATATTTCACTCCACTGGGACTCACTGTGTCATACATTGAGAGTTTTGTGGTTTGTAAGAGATAGAGAAGACAGAGAGAAACTGAAAGATGGAGAAGGCGAGTTTTGTAATCTCAGAATAGGTGCACATTAAAATCAAGGCTGTGAACCTTGTCCCCTCATTGGAGTGATTGTGTGCTTAGCTTTGTGCAAATCTGGGAGTGTCACTACTTTGGAGTGTGCAACTTTTCAATGATTTAGCGTTGTCGCCTCACAGTAAGATGCTGTCCGGTTCGATTCTCAGCTAGAGACATGCGTGAATGGGCGTACCTTCGTTGAACGTTGTGCATCAGGGCTGGTAACTCGGCACGTAAAAATCAACTACCAATCATTATCGGACCGGAGTTCCGCTGTGGCGATCCCTAGCCGGGAAATGCCAAAAGACACAAACAAAGTTTTGGTTAATCTCATGCTCACTGCAACAGCATGTGGTTACTTATAGTAAACACCAATGGCAAAAATACACAAAATCACAATATACCATGAATTGATATAGATAACCTAAATCAGGGCTCATTGTAAACTGTAAATCACTTGGATACCAACATGGGTTATCTTGGCTTAACAGCAAAATTATTGAAGCATGACACAAAACAAACTATTCCATCTGATCTAGACATGGAAGAACCAAGAGGAAAAATATGTTCTTATCAGCACTTAGCCTAACCAGTGTTGTTAAATCATTTGTACTCAAAACTCTGCTTATTTAGTCCTTCAATAAGTTATAATTTTAGCAGGTTGAGCTTATTTCTAATTTTGCCTGGCAACCGATTCAAACATACTGCAGAAACATTGGAAAATTATTATTTATTTTACAGTTATAATAGGTGACCTTTTTTGTCAAGTTTCATGAAGCTACATCCCAGGAAAAAACATAGTTTCCTGCTTTAAGTAATCTGATTGGCACAGGAACTTTGTTCTATGAGAGTGGTAGGCATTTAGCTAGGATTCACATTTCACTGCTTTTTCATTGGTTATTTTGTTCCTTGAGTGATACTTGACTATGCAGGGTACACCTTTGGCCTTGTCTTCTGACAAGACTCAAGGCCTGCAACTGCAAGCAGTGTGTGACACACTGCTGGTAATTTTTCCCAGCCATCCTTCCATTCCTTGCTCTGCTGCTTAAACTTGGGTGTTTTTCTGAACTGCCCATCCCTACAATAAATTGAGCTTTGAAAGCACCTCCCATTCTCATCTATTCATTCTACTTGCCACAGAAGGATCAACATTAGGAATGCCCTTCTTTAGACTATTAAAACTTAAGATTAAGATAAGAGTAATATTGTATTCCTTACACAACTAGCATCCTAAAAAAAAATCAGCTAAAATCTCCTTTTGCTCAACCATACAGTGGTAACACACAAGAGGAGCATAGACCAAAGTACTTTTGGCACATTTCACAGCCCCAAATCCGCTTGGTACCACTTTCACAGAAACCCAATACATAGATGACATGGATATATATATTTTCATCTGTCTCTGTAAACTAGCTTCTTAAAATTGTCTCATGTTTAATGACAATATAATTCTCTCAAAACAGGTATATATTTGTAATAGACTATTTTGGAGAACTTCAGCACCTTTTGTGAAGATTGAGGAAGATGGGTGAATGTTGCCAGCCTAGTCAAATAGAATTTGATACATAATTCTACCATTTGTATATATAAATGTAAAATACAGGCTTGTGTTCTTAAATGAAAGAAAACACACTAAAATGTGAACTTCAGGATTGTTGCAACATTGCCATCTGCTGTAAGGAAAACTAAGCCAAGCATTTTGAATGTTCTTTGAAGTAAAATTATCTAAATGGTGGTGCCGAAGTGGCTGGCTGAACACATTCTATTGTCTTAACTTATGGAATAATTGCTAGAGTGTACATGTGAAATGTCTTTTATTGTTGTAGTTTCCTGAGCAGGTGTTAGATTGCTAAATAATGCAGTTTGTTGGCCTGGGAACTCCAGACTAAGTGTCAAAATTATGTGATGTGTAAACTGGGAAAACCCAAGTGTCATAATGATGTAATTTGGGAGGGCCTATCATCAAAGATGTTTGTTAGTGAGTTTAAAAACTATTGTTCAGAGAGAGACTGCGTATTTTGATATTGATATCAAACTTATCAGCACTCTGCCTGTTGTCTTATTAAGTAGTGTCTTAGATCTTGTAGTAATAGCTAGGAACTTAGAGTTAGACAAGTGTGTTTCTGTTATATCAGAACTTTCCTACTGTATTGTTTTAAGTTTCTGTGTAATCTCTGAACTCTTAGATATCACTGTGGTGTAGTAGTAGTGTCTTGTGTTTTAATTATTTATTATTAAATATGTTTAGAAACTTTTACCTGTGGCTAGCTTGTGTAGAGATGAGCAAGCTCTAGAGTACATTGCATATTTATAGAGTTTATTGTAATAAGCCACTCTAATAAGCCTTACTGAATAGTCACATTACCAATTGAATAATAATATTGCACAGTAATAATTAGATGCCTTTCTAAGGGCCTTTGGGTAGCTGATAAGTATTAGCTGGTAGTGGCAGAAATTACTACCGTATAGTCTGAGTAAATGGGCACAGCTGGAGAATCTGTGTCAGCCTTTCCCAGGAGTGTCTGTGAAGTTGTTTAAATACTTATCTCAAAGTGTGTGTGGTGTGTCAGCTACCTGGGCAGGGACATGAAGCACTAGTGGGACAGAGAGGGTACTGGAGGTTAGCTTGCCAGCTAGGCCAAGATCTAGACCCTATAGCTGTGCCAGTGGAGAGTCTTATTGGGGACCTGGAGAGCAAGGGAGCAACCAACTCCAGACTGACTGTGATCTCTGTGTGCACTTAAGGGAAATTGTACTTTACTGTGTGTATCTGTTATCCTTTCCTCTTATATGAGATGCCCTCCCTGGTGTTAGTGGTAAGGATTGAGGCTCCTTGATTGCTGGGCCAGGGCACGGGCATCACACCTTTTAATGAACAGATGTTATCAAATCTGAAATAACCTGCATATTTGGTTACCCAAAGCATATTTCCTACGCTTATAACGGAGAAAGCAGACAAATAAGTGGCTTCATTACAGAGTCCATTAGTAACCACCATCAGGATACACAACCTCCCAGCTAACCCGACTTGTTGCATCCTATTGCTTAACTAACTTTTTACCCAATGCATATGGCCTTCTATGTAATGCTATTAATGTGTCAATTATTCCCTTTTGTGGAATAATGTTGAAAGTTTTAGCAATGTAACAATAAGAAGCATGATTGGTCAGTCCCGCATTTGTTGCTGCTGCAATTTCAAAGATTGCCATAGGATCAGATAGTAACATTTTCCTTGACAAAGACCATACTGTTCCATGTCTAACAGAAGTATGGGCCTGTATCATTTTAGGTAAAATCCATTATGACTTGTTCCATGATCTTGCACTGCAGTCTAGTCAGGTTGATTGGGAGTGACGTGACATCTCCTATCTTTGTGAACTAGTACCATTACACCATGTCCTCACATACCAGGGATGCAACCACATTTTTTTTAGCGTGCCTTAAGGAATTATTTAGGCTTTCCCTTGGTTCTCTACAGGAAACCACCAATTATATGGTCTAATCCCACACACCTTAAGATTTCAATTTGTGGCAGCAGTTGTCATATTTACAGTTACATGACTGATATCTTGTGTACTTACAACACTCTTGACACTTCTTTGCTGCATAAAATGCTTCTGGAAGTGCATTTGCAATGTCCTGTGGTAGCTAGATGATCAGGTTACTGTTTATTTACTATTTCTTATTTGTACATGTTTTTAATAAGCCACAACCTTCCAAATTACAGAATTGAGAAGAATCTTCATCCAAGTATGTTCATCAAAACAGACATCATCAAATAAAACCGTATTCAGCCTAAGTGACAAACAGCAATTAAGCTTCTCAGTATTGATTCAGTTATCAATTACAGATTATCGTAAAACAGCAGTGATACATTTGGTCATATTATCTGAATTACTAAATAAAGCACTTCTTTCTAAAATCTCCAGTTTTTCAAACTTCAACTACATTGATAAGTAATGCCTTCACCACATTCAGTATTAAAAACTGATCAAGAATACACTGAAGGAAAGAACAGATGCAGTCAATGATTTATCAAACACTTGACAATCATTCACAACTCTGCTCAACATCCCCCTCCTTACCACCCTCAATCAAGTACCATAGTTAATGATTGGTATTTTATAAACCAGTGTAGCCTAATTGCATAATTTGATCAAACACTTAACACTGCATAAGTACAAGTAGGTGCCCATAACCAAAATGGTGGCAATCTCTAACCAAAATGGTGGCAATCTCTATTACAGATAACACTCACCTCATTAGAACACACAGTTAATTTCTGCCATCTTCACCTTATTCAGTGCTTCTGACACTTCACTCCATAAATCTGTGATCAGTCCTCAGGTAAACCTACCTGGCCTTTTGCACTAGGACAATTTCGTACTGAAAAACTTGCACCATGTACTTACTATTCCTACAATCTAGCCTAGGTAAAACTTAAAGGAAAACTCCACCTCCTCCTACAGTTCAATTTTTAAGTAACTTTTCTTCCTACAACATAATGTGTAGGTGCTTGAAACTGGCTTGCACTTTATAAAATTTTCATTTCCTCACTTTGGTATCAAACGAAGGAAAGACCACCCACTTTTTTTTTTAAGCTCAACTTCTCACATAAGTTGCAGAGGAATTGATCTACAACTCCATGACATACTACAGACAGAAATTTGTAGTCAGGAGCTCAGGTTGCTATAAACAAGATAGAGGTGTGAAACTGCTTTCCATTGTCTTTATTGCAGAGAGGAAGAAAACTTACACTGATTCACAGCTACTTGCAATGTAGCCATGCCTTTCAAAGCAGAGCAATGCAAAAAAAAAAAAAAAAAAAAAAAGTCAGTCAATGGTTCCAAGTCAATTGTCACCTCTTTTGAAAAATTTACATAAGCAGCATCACAGTAAATGCTAAGCTTTTAAACTTTAAATGTATGTTGCTTATAACTGCTTTACATTTTAAGATGACTTGAATATAGTAAGATGTCTGTGACATTAAGAGAAAAGTCAAAATATTTGTTCGTGAAATTCTTGTATCAGCACATTTACCAAACTGTGTGTGTGGGGGGCTGGGGGTGTCCATTCTTCTTGGACTACAAAAAATATACTTTGAACAAAGGCCTGCAATTTAGCAACAGTTTTTGGTTGCAGCTGTATAATTCCTTAGCATACTGTAAAACAAGCTCTAAGACACACACAAATGAGGGCCATTCAAGCAAAAAAAAAAAAAAAAGAAGGTATACAAGATGACAGTGACTGCCATTAATCCCATTATATGCCAATGGAATGGGAATACACCACTATTGCCTTACGTCTAGCATGACTCGTATAAAGCAGACTTGAAATGGATTATGGGAAAGTGAAAGGCTTGAAGAAAAATAAAATCACATCGATATGTCAATGCCATTTTGCAGAAAACATTAAAACTCTATAAGAAGTCAGAGTGATTTTGATGTGTTAAAATAACTCAATAATAGAGACAGTGAAAAAATTGATTTTTTTCTAGTTCTAAGGCAGAATTTTCCTTTAACCATTTTACAAAATCAGATTTTACAATAATCTTTACCATGTTTCATTTGGCTAATTTTGTTGGTTATAATGTTAACACATAGTCACAACATTAAATTACCCACCAGTTAAAGCATCATACAAAAAGACATCACACCACAGACAATAAGTATAGTCTCCAAAAATGGTTTAAAAGTCCGCGTTTGCACTTGTATAAGTTCCGTGCATAGTTAGGTACTAGGCTATCTTCCAGAGGGCATTTATAAGCCTAGCCAGAGTGTGTCCGCTTTCGCCACCCCATTGATTAATTAACTGAGCCTCTGTCAAGAACAGCCAATGAAGTGATCCCAGCAGTGTATTTTTTTTGTTACCCATCCACTCGTCAAGGTTTCTCTTGAAGAGTGTTAGTGAGGGGCTCTGCCTAATGTAGTTAGGAATTTTGTTCCAAAGCATGGGGTGTCTCTGTGACAGGAATCTATCCCTCCAGCATGTTCTACTTATTGTTGTGGCAAGGTTTAGCTCACTAGAGTGAGTGGCTCGCAGTGACTTGTATTTCTTTAGGTGGAGCATGTCCATCAATTCTGAGTTGTACATGGCTTTGTAAGTCAGGTAGAGATCACCTCCGAGTAAGCGATATGCCACTGAGTACAGCCGGAGTTTTTCCAGTTAGGCTGCATAGGACATACGTTTGAGGCCAGTAATCCTCTTGGTGAGGTACTTTTTGTGGTCTTTCCAGCTGTTGGAAGTGTCTTGTGAGGTACATCCCAAATGGGGCATTGTACTCTAGGATAGGTCTGATGAGTGACGAGTAGAGGGGCACTATAACCTCTTTATTTCTAGATGCGAACCCTTTAGTAATTAGATGGGCTACATAGAAGGATTTCCTAACTACTTTGGCAATATGATTGTCAAAAGAGAGATTACTATCTACCTGGGTCCCCAGATCTCTTATTATCTCTTCTGTACTAAGGGGCTGCCACCTATGTGGTAATTCATGGGAGTTTTGTTTTTCCTAAACAGGATGACTATGCATTTTTTGGCATTTAGCTTGAGACCATGATTTTGACACCAGGTGTCCATCTCAACAAGGCCCATTTGGAGAATGTCTGCGTCAGCCGGAGAGTCACTTATGGCTCCCATTTTCCAGTCAGAGAACTTGGTTAGCCATAGTCCTCCTGTGTTTGCCTGTACTTCTGAGAAGTATATGCCAAACAGTAGGGGTCCCAGGACCGAGCCTTGTGGGACACCACTTGTGACTGGTTTAGAGTCGAACCTGGAGCCCGCTATTCTTACCGTGTGAGTTCTGTCTGTAAGCCAGTTGGCAACCCATCTCATGACGTAGGGGTTTATGTTCAGGCTGGTGAGTTTTTCTATAATTCCCAAGTGGAGAATGGTGTCAAAAGCCTTGGCGAGGTCAAGGTAGGCTGTGTGAACCACCTTCCCCTCATCTATGGCCTTGGTGACTGTCTCGAAGTCAGTCAACCAGGTTTAGTAGGCATGATCTGCCCTTAAAGCTGAATTGGGTTAGGTCAAGTGTTTGGAGGTTCCCAATGTCTTTGTTAATGAGTTCCATGATGATGCACTCCATAGCCTTGCAGACCAGGCTAGTCAGGCTTATGGGGCGATAGTTACCAAGGTCAGTTGTGGCCCCTCCTTTGTGGAGCAGAATAACCGTTGCTGTGCGCCATTCTATGGGCACTTAGCCTGTGGGGAGGCTGAGATTGAACAGTGTGCTTAGGTGGGGGGTTAGTGCATTCAAGACACAGTCTGGGACACCATCTGGCCCCATTGACACTGTGCTTTTGGCTTTTGAAAGGGCTGTTTTCACCTGTGTGTCTGTGATTTCCAGGACACTACACTTTTCCGGTATTGTTGTGGGCCCTTTTGGGGGTGAAGTTTGCACTGAATCTGCCAGGATGCTGACAATATCAGTAGGTTCAGTATATTTTGCACTAGCTCAGAGCATATCTGCGAGTTGCCACTTAGATTCTTGACATAGCTAAAGAAGGCTTTGTGGTTATCTTTTGAATCCTTGGCTATTTTTCTTTCAAAGTTAGCCTTGGATGATTTTATGAGGGACCTTAGTCGGCCCCAAGCTGAGGTTTTACTGGTGCCAGAAAGTCTGCTCTTCAGTTTTTCCCTTAGATCTTGCTAGTTCTCTCTCTCTCTTGCACTTCAAAATAGCTTAATCACTATGCACTTCAACAGGTTTTTGCAGCAATTACTGTAGCACACAAGTGCCATCAGCACTAGTCATTCTTCAAGGAAAAAGCTCCAAGTACTTACTAGTTACGACCACCCCTCCTGGCATGATTAAAGGGCAGCTCCCTGTGCTTTCGCCTATTAACCTGGTGCACTTGGACATTCTGAGGCAGTGTAGCAACTAACTCATGTACACAGACAACCCTCTCCTCTTACCTCCCAACACTAAAACTTGTGAGAGATCCATTTATATCACCAAACTGGAAGCTATGCACTTTCTAGCCAAGACCGGACTAGCTGGTCAAGAGAAGGTCAACACCTGCACCACACCACATGGAACTCACAGCCCTCCATAACACCCACCATCACAGCTCTCACATAAAAATCAAAAACTCACCCTCACGGAGGCTCTCAATAAAAATTTACCCAAACAGCAGAGACCTCCAAGACAGAAATGCACTTGACTGCCACAACACAGCACAAACCCCAGGACACACAGCTCACCTCCACAGTGTGCTCCTCAACCTAAGCCCCTAAGGCTAAACACCTTGCCCAATACACTAATCATAGGTGACTCAACAGTGAAGCACACAGATGTCCCACTCACTAGGTTGAATAAGGAAAAGGTAACAATCAGCTGTTTATCAGGTTCCAGAATCCGAGACATAACACACGCACTCAGGACACTCAACAAGTACAAGTATGACTCTGTCATTTTCCATGCGAGTGTGAATGACATGAGACACACCTCCCTGGACTACATGAAAACAGACATGGTGGAGTTCTCAGATCATGTGGCCCAGGCAAGTATGACCCTAGCCCTGAGCAGTATCCTATTGTCACCCAGAATGATACCACAGTATAAACAAAAACTGATTGACAAACAATTGGCTAAGTTTTCGGTGTCATTCTAAGGGGATCCAGTATCTGTCTGCTTGAGATGACATGACTGACAGACCTTGATGCTTTACCAGAGATGGCCTGAATCTGTCACCTCTGGGCATCTAGGTACCGGCTAAGGCTCTTGCCACCCCTATAGTGCCTTTTTTAGGCAGTGTTCCAAAGACCAAACTGCCACCATAACAGCTATAAATAAATGCAATCAGGGTCATGCTGCTCAATGCTAGAAGTCTAAATCTCAAGCTGCACTTGCTCAAAGCACTCTCGTAATGGAGAACATCGACATTTGTGCTGTAATGGAGACCTGGTTTAAAGCAGCAGAAAGCACCCCTGCACTACCAGGCTATAACTCATTCCACATCTTTCTGCCCCAAAACATGGACCAAAGCTTCAAAGGTGGTGGTATCTCCATAGTCATAAAGGATATGCACACCTCCAGACTAGTAGCCCAGCATAACATATCTGAGATACTTCAGGTACAACTAACACTGGGTAAGATGGCGATCCAGGTCATAGCCTGCTATAGGTCCCCAACCATGTCCCTAGACCCTCACTCCATGTTCCTAAGCACCCTGGAATCTATCAAGGTCCAACACAACACTCTCATACTAGGAGACTTTAACTACCCCTCTATCAAGTGGGAAAACTACTCAAGCACCAATACACTCACCCAACGCTTCCTGGAATCATCAGTTCCAATGCCCTGTACCAGCTCATTCTGAACCCCATTAGAGGAAGCAACATCCTTCACCTGGTTATTGCTAACACGGGCAAATGTTGCTCTACACCAGTAGTAAATCCCTCCCTGGTCAGATCCAACCATAATCTAATCACCATGGAAATTCACATCTCAACACACACACAGACACAACTAGCCACCTTGAAAAACTTTTCCAAAGCTGACTTTGGACTCCTAAAAACAGAGGTGGCTAACTTCACAGCACCCATGCCAATGGAAAATAGCTGCATGACTGCTGAATCATTACACCAATGCTCTGTACGAACATGTACATAAATACATGGAACTAGCCATACCCAACAGAACCAAGATGCTCCCCTCCAAAAAAGGAAGCCAATCTGGTGGTCCCCTGCCATTAATAAACTCTACAACAGAAGGAAGAAACTGTTGCAGGAAAAAGGTGAAGTCCCATGACTGGAAAAACTCCCTTATTAGCCTCAACAAAAAGTTGAGATCCCTCATCAAATCATCCAAAGCCAGCTATGAAGGCAGAATTGCGGCAGACACCAAAAACAATCACAAATCCTTCTATAGTTATTTCAAGAACCTCCACAGCAATACCCAGATTTGATATGAGTTACTGCACAATGGTACCTCCTATACTGAGCCAACATACTGGCCGACTGATTCAGTGCTAACTTTACCCACCCCCACAAGGAAAAATCACAATACCAGAAGAATGTCAGGTACCCAGCATTACTGCAGCACAGGTTAAAGCTGCATTGTCCAAAGACAAGAATACAGCTTCCATGGGACCTGATAATATCCCTGGCTGTGTTCTACATAAACTACAAAGCGAACTGGCACCACATCTGTGTGCCCTGTTCAGTCACAGCCTCACCTTCAGGCTTTGTCCCTACTGAATGGCACACTGCTACAGTCATCTCTCTCCATAAAGCGG
Source organism: Protopterus annectens (assembly GCF_019279795.1). Taxonomy (NCBI): domain Eukaryota; kingdom Metazoa; phylum Chordata; order Ceratodontiformes; family Protopteridae; genus Protopterus; species Protopterus annectens. The sequence goes on along the minus strand of NC_056745.1, from coordinate 1,097,996,150 downwards.
GAGCGACTACAGATCCTGGGAATTATCACCGCATTAGTCTGACTAGTCCGATATGTAAAGCTATGGAGCGCATCATCATGGACCTGATTAACAAAGATATAGGAAATCTCCAAACTCTACACCCCATGCAATTTGGCTTTCTGAAAGGGAGAGCATTCCTGCTCAACCTGGTTGGACTTTTTTGAGTCAGTCACCAGGACTGTGGATGAAGGTAAGGCAGTGCATACAGCCTACCTTGACCTGCCCAAGGCCTTTGATACCATTCCTCACTTGGGAATTATTGATACATTCACCAAACTAGGCATCAACCCTTATATCACTAGGTGGGTTGCAAATTGGCTCAAAGATAGAACAGTGTCAAAGTGCTGGACTCCAGGTCAGACTGCCGACCAATCACAAGTGAAGTCCCACAGGGATCGGTTCTGGGTCCACTCCTGTTAGTCATCTACTTCTCAGAAGTCCAGTCCAATACAAAGGGACTCTGGATGACTAAGTTCACAGATGACTGCAAGCTTGGAGCCATTATTAATTCCAAGTGATGCAGACATCCTACAGAAAGGCCTCACTGACACCAATGACTGGTGGCAAAACCATGGTCTTAAGCTCAATGCCAAAAATGCATAGTCATCCTCTTTGGTAAAAACTCAGTTCCCACTAATTACCACATCGATAGGAGCCCACCTCTACACTGAAGGCGTTACAAGAGATCTGGAGATGCAGGCTGACAGCAACCTCTCCTTCGACCACCACATTGCCACTGTGGTCAGAAAGTCCTTCTATGTGGCACATCTCATTACCAAGGGTTTTGCATCCAGGAAGAAAAGAGGTAATCATCTCTCTCTACTCTTCCCTCATTAGAACAATCATGGAGTATAATGCCCCATTTGGCATGTACCTCACTAAACACCTGCAACAGCTGGAGAGGCCACAGAAGTACCTCACGAAGAGGATCCATGGCATTAAACACAAGTCTTACATGGACAGACTCAAAAGACTCCAGCTATTCTCTGTCTCACATCACCTACTTAGAGGCGATCTCTGCTTGACCTACAAAGCGGTGTCTGACCTAGCTCCATCAGAAATGCTACATCTAAAAGAAATCCCAATCCCTCTGCACCAGACACTCCAGATACCTCAACATCATTAGCACAATCAACAGAACATGCTGGAGGGACATGTTCCTCACCCAGAGAATGCCCATGCTCTGGAATAGACTTCCCATACATGTCAAGCAGAGCACCTCACTGTCCTTCTTCAGGAAAAATCTTGATGAGTGGATGGGAAATAGAAAGTTCACCCCAGGGATCACTCCAGTGGCTTTATTTGATAGATGCACTGGGAAGTAAGGTCGGGTGGCATGATGCCAGGGTAATCCTATGGGCTAGGCTTGTAAAGGCTCCAGGGCCATTAGCCTAGTACACACCTATCAACAACCCTGGCTGATTTCCCAGGGTGACTTTCACCTGTCACATCATAACTTCCATACATTGGCTATAGTGCCTGTTTTAGGCAGCATTAATCTCCTCAAAATTATCTACACAACCAAAGTCAAAACTACATAATGGTAGCACTGCTCAGTTTTAGAAGCAAAAACAAGAAGCTGCACTCCTTACAAGCATTCTCAATGCTTGAAAATATCTATATCTGCACTGTTACTGAAACATGGTTTCAGAAGAAAAATAGCACCCCTACAGTGCAAGGTTTCAGTGCCTATGACTCTTTCAAACCCAACATGGAAACTGCTGGTCTTATTGGAGGAAGTATGTCTGTATTCCTACAAAGCTCTCACACCTCCAGACTCATAAGCCAGGACAATGACCTTGAGCCCCCTATATCACTTTCACAGTAAATAGAACTCCACACCATATAATTGCCAACTACTGTACCTCCCATTCATGTCACCTGAGGTCCATGAGGTATATCTAAACAAAATAACATTTCTCCCTAATGAACCTAATACTATTCTCAAGTGATTTCAACTATCTCTATTTAACTGGAGATCAACACCAGTTCAAATATGTACCAAGATTCCTGGAGTTCATTAATGCCATCTCAATACTCAAACTGGTTTTACTCTTAACTAGAGGCCAAAAATATTGGACCTGGTTCATGCTTATCAACTACAGTTACCAAGTAACTGGTCAGATTTAACCACCATTCAGCCATACTCACTATGACAATAAAACCTGACTTACCACAAACCCTTTTGCCTTCCTCAGGTATGTCAGAAACTAGAGGTAATGCCCAATTTGAGGGCACAGCCAACATGTTAGCAGACAAATTTAGCTCTAACTTCACTAATGTTACTCCCATCTCTTTCTCCAACTTTTCACAACTTATTGCCCCTCCATCCTGATGAAGTCCAGAATGTACTCTCCAAGGCCAAAAACACTAGCTCCATGAGTCCTGATAAAGCATCAGGCTGCCTTTTTGTCATAACCAAATACTGTTTGGTAGACTCACTACTAAGTCTATTCAACCACATCATCATCAGTGGATTCTTGCCAGAGGAATACAGAACTGTGTAGTCACCCCACTACACAAGGGGGATCTACTACTGCTATAGAAAACTATAGATATACAAGTCTCACCAGGCTCATCTACAAAGCAATGGAATACCTCATTTTGGAACCTATTTTTCAAGAGCATAGGCTGTCTACAAGCCCTGGATCTAAACCAGTGTGTGTCTGTTAAAGGCAGATCCTGTCTCCTGAACCTGCTGGGTTTCATTGAACAAATCACTCACACATTAATCTCAGACAGGTTAGTTCACACACTGCCTACTTGGTTTTAGGCCAAGACCTTTTGATTTCATCCCACATTCTGGCATTATTGTTAAGCTAATCACATTAAATGTATAACCACCATGTTAACCACTTGACAGCAAACTGGCTAACAGACAAATCCCAATCCATTACTGTGGAAGGCACACACGCTGAAAACAGTATTTATTAGTAGTGCTGCCCTTGGATCAGTTCTAGGACAACATCTCTTTGGTATTTACTTCTCTGATGCAAGAGTTGGCATCAAGGGCGAGTGGATGATCAAGTCTGAAAATTACTGCAACCTTAGAGTTGACATTAACTTCTTCGTGAAGGTCTAGCACACACCAATAAGTGGTGCCTGGACCACACCCTAAAACTAAATGCCAAAAAATGCTGCATTACGTCCTTTGAAACTCTGGGCAGTCATGCACCTACCACAAATGTGGCATTCCTTTGAAAGTTGACCATCATAGGGACTTGGCTGCTTTCACTGATAATGAATTACCCTTTCATTACCATATATCCCCTTATGAAATCTTATGTAGCCAGACTAATCACCAGGGGCATTTCTTCCAGTTCCAAGAAGTTACCGTCACTCTCTACTCCTCCCTCATCAGGCCCTTAACAGGGTATAATGGCCCATTTGGTGTGTATTTATCTAGCCATGTGACCCAGTGTGAGAGGCTGAAACATTTCCCAACTAACAACCAAGGACATGCCTTTTTTGAGCTTCCCAGACTGCCTTAAAATGCTCTGTCTGTTTCCTACAGACTCTTAAAGATGACCTTTGTCTATCCTACAAAGCCTCAAAGAACTGGTCACATAAAACTTCCTGTACATCTGCAAAACTAATAACATCTTAAACACCGACTCAAGACATCTTAATTTCCACCAACATATAGAAAAGGACCTGCTAGCAAGATAGATATATATTCCAGAGAATCCCTCTTTTTGAAGACTAGACTTCATGTGCATATTAAGCAAAGTAGCTCCCTAACAACAGAACCTGGATGGATGGGCAGTTGTAAGCACCCCCGGTCTGGTACCTCAAACCCTCACTTTAAGAGGTCAAAACTAGGTATACATGAATTATGCCAAAGGATCCTTATGATTTGGGGTACTGTGGCTAGGCTACAAATGATCCTCTGGATCAATAGCCTAGTATTAATCACAATACTAAATAATAAAGCTTTAAAACATGCAGATGTTCTTCAGGCTGTGGAAAAGCTAAGAAAATAAAATGGGGAAAAAAGGAAAGAGAATGTAGCAGACAGATATCTAAAACTGCACAAGCATTAGTAGCAAATGTAGATTTCTTACTATTATGGATATTCAAATATACATAAACCAGGACAACATTAGCTATGGGCACATTCATGACAACAGCCACTGCTAGCCAAGACATAGAAACCAATTTAATTTTAACAGCTGGCCATATAATGAAAGCATTTTTATTGTTAAGAAACGTGCAATCAAAATAACAGTTAAAATGCAAATAAAGTATCTGAATATATTTTATGAAAAAGACAATATATAATCATTGTAAAATCCTTAAAATTAACATCCTGAAATAATTTAATTGGTTGCCTTTCTTAGCAAGTAACAGACCATCCCTATCAGGATGCATGCTAAAATAAAACTTGTAAAGCTAGCAACTTTCTAAGTTTATAAACGCAGTACTTAAATTCTTACCCTATATTTGGTTGCTTGCTCCCCATTTTATTTGTTCAGATTTGGGGTGTTAAAAGATTTGAGAGGTATGTGTCAGTGTTAACAACTGGAACTGTACGTTAAATGTTACGGTTCCAGGTGTGTACCTCTCTTATCTTAGTTATCTAAGCCACTGTCCCCCGAAATAAATGCAGTCAGACATTACAAATAAAAAACACACATTTTGAAAAATACTAGCAGCAGACTAACAGAATGACATGGAAAATTCTTTGTAATATAGGGAGTGGCACCGAAAATAAATACTGGATGTCAAGCAGCTAAGAAACAGTAATAAATGAAAACAATACAAGTAAAGAGATCTGCCATGTGCGTTCCTGCACAGAGGACTACAAATAGTTTAGGTGTATGTTGTTACGTATAAAGTACAGTTTTGTACCTACCATAAATGTAGATGTTCGAGGATCTCCATTGCTGCAGTCCTGACAAATGGGTACTCCGCTGCCCACCATCGGCCCGAATACCAAAGGGCTAGATCTGGCGTCGGTCACGGGCCCCTGAGACTGACGTAAGTACTAGTCAGTACAAATGCGCATGACCGACGCCATAACCTCAGTCTTTCTTGCCTCAGACGTCAGAATGCAAAAAAGAAAACACCACCCAAAAAACCCCAATCTAAAAAGAAAAAGGGGGAAGGAGGGAAAATAGGACTGCAGCAATGGAGATCCTCGAACATCTACATTTATGGTAGGTACAAAACTGTACTATGTTCGTCGTCTCCCATTGCTGCAGTCCTGACAAATGGGTAGAATCCCAGAGTAACGGAAAAAGGGAGGCTGGCCAACTAAATAGCAGGAGGAGCTGCAGACATGCCCTGTAAGACAGCAGTGGCAAACCCAGCCCTAGACCTAGAATAAAGAGGCAAATGATAATGCTTTGTAAAGGTATGTACAGAACTCCAAGTAGCTGCCTCTAGAATGTCTTTCGTAGCTACCCCTCTCAAAAAAGCAGTAGAGGTGGCCATAGCCCTAGTAGAATGAGGCCTGATCCCAACTGGAACCTCCTTACCATGATGAGAGTAACAAAAAGCAATACAATGGCCGATCCATTAGGAAATAGTTTGTTTCGAGACAGCTTTCCCACTTGAAGCCACAGCAAATTAAACAAAACTGCTGAGATCTCCGGAACTCATTGGTTCTGAACAAAAAATACCGTAACTGCCTATGCACATCCAATGAATGCAAAACTCTTTCCCCTTCATTTTGGGGGTTAGCATAAAAAGTAGGCAAATGTAAGCCACATTAGAAACCACCTTAGGCAGAAAAGTAGGATTAGTACGCAAGGAAACTCTGTCCTGGTGAAAAATCAGAAAAGGTTCCACTGCCATGAGAGCCTGTAATTCAGACACCCTTCTAGCAGAAGTAACAGCCAATAAAAAAGCAGTCTTCCAGGACAACAACTTCAATTCAGCCATAGCTGCAGGTTCAAAAGGAGGCAGAGTCAGCTTTTCCAAAACAAAATTAAGATCCCAGGCAGGAGTAGGAGCCCTTCGTGGGGGTCTTACATTCTTTGCCCCTCTAAGAAACTGTTTAAGCAAAGGATGTGAAAATAAAGGAGGATCACCATCATAGTGAGCAGAAATAGCAGCAGCATGCACTTTTATAGAAGAGAAGGACAAACCCTTGTCCAGTAACATAGTCAAATATTGCAAAGTACAACTCATATTAGGCAACGTGACATCAAGGCCTGTAGCTGAACTCCAAAGAAAAAATCTCTTCCATTTATCAGCATAAACTTTCCGAGTACTAGGACATCCAAAACTTGTTGAGGGAGCTGAAGGCCCTCATCCTCTAAAACTGAATGCGCCAGGCTGTCAGATGTAGGGATTGCACCCTGACATTGAGAAAATGATTGTTTTCTTGAGACAATAAGTGAGGAATCCGCGGTAATGGCCAAGGTGTCCCATGAATTAGGCTCCTCAGCAGAGGGTACCAATGTTGACGAGGCCAATCCGGCGCTATAAGGATCATGCAAGGTTTGTCCCTCCTGACTTTCAACAGGACCTGTGGAAGAAGAGGCAGAGGAGGAAAGGCATACACGTGAAGGTTGCTCCAACTGAAGGATAGTGCATCTATTTTCCAGGCTTTCGGATGAAACAGCCTTGTGCAAAACAGAGGCAGTTGGGAATTCAGAGGAGAAGCGAACAGATCTATGTCTGGAGTTCCCAAGCCATGGTCAACTGACGAAATACCTGAGGATCCAACTTCCATTCGTGAGGATCCACCATCTGTCTGCTCAGAACATCTGCTAACGAATTTTGTGCTCCTGGCAGAAACTGTGCTTGAAGAGTGATGTGCAGATCCAAAGCAGTTTCCCACAACAGCATTGCTTGTCTGCAAAGAGGGTAAGAATGAGTACCCCCCTGCTTGTTGATGTACCACATGACAGTTGTGTTGTCTGTTCGAATCAACACCAGTCCCGGTCGAAGTAGATCCTTGAATGCTTTTAAGGTAAATTGAACTGCCAGCATCTCCTTCATGTTGATATGCAAGTGAAGCAACTCCGGGGGCCAAAGGTCTTGAATCCATTTTCCTTTGAAATGAGCTCCCCAGGCTGACTCCGAGGCGTCTGTCGTTAATATCTGACTTGCCTCCGGTTGGGTCACAGAGAGTCCCTTGTTTAGGTGACATTCCTGAGCCCACCACACAAATTCTTTCTGAATGCAAGGGAGAATCCGAATGATAGTATCCAAATCGTGGCTGTGTTGAGTCCAAACGCTTTTGAGATACCACTGTAGCTTCCTCATATGCAGTTTGGCATTGGGAAGTACTAGAATGCAAGATGCCATGAACCCCAAGGCTTGAAGGACTGTCCTTGCAGTCAGCCTGGACATTACGGATAGCTGTTGGAAGTATAGGTGAAGATTTCTTTGTTTGTCCAGGGTAAGAGATGCCATCTGAGTTGCTGTATTCAGTCTCACACCCAGAAAACACATCTCCTGTGAGGGTACTAGACTGGACTTTATTTCGTTCACAGAATACCCTAGGCATCTGAAAACTGTCATCACAAACTGCAGATGTCGAAGAAGTTCGTGCTTGCCCTGAGCCAGTATCAAACAATCGTCCAGATAAGGATAAATTTGAATTCCCGTGGCGAGAAAAGCTATTACTGGAGCCAGGACTTTTGTGAATACCCTGGGCAGTAGATAAGCCAAAGGGCAATGCAGAGAACTGATAATGCAAATTCCCAGTCCGAAACCTCAGGAACTTCCTGCAACTGGGCCTGATAGGAATGTGAAGATAGGCCTCCTTGAGATCCAAAGTCACCATCCAGTGATCTCTGCCTAGCATAGGCAACAGCTGCTGCAGTGTCAACATCTTGAATTTTGGAATTTCCAGAAAGGTGTTTAGAATGGATAAATCCAGAATGGGCCTCCAAGTATTTCCTTCTTTGGCACTAAGAAAAGACGGAATAAAACCCTGTGCCTCTGTCCACAGAAAGAACTGCCTGTATTGCTCCCAACCGAGCAGAGAAAAATCTGTGCCTGCTTCCAGTCTTTGCTGATGAGGCACATCCGCATACCTTTGAAAGGAGGGAATGTGTGAAAATAAAACTTGTAGCCTCGAGTTATAATGTCCAATACCCATTTGTCTTGGGTAACCAAATGCCAATTCCCTTTGAAAAGTCCCAGTTTTCCTCCTAGAGGAGCTGCCAGCAAAGCAGAGTCCGCAGCTGAAGACACAGGTCATTGGGACTGCTTCCGAAAGGACTGACCCCTGCCCACCCCAGCAGAAGGGGTAAAAGAATTCAAAGGCCTAGAAGTAACAGGGCCCTGAGAGGAAGCCCTACTCCTACCACGCCTCGACCTGCCCCTAGAATGAAAATCCGAAGAGGGAAAAGACCATCCCCTAGCAGGCCAATTTCTACTGAACTTAGGGGGCTGAACCTGTAAGAAGTCCTTTACTGTCTGCATAGACTTAGCTTTTTCCTCCATTTTTTTCAAAACTGATTCCACTGGAGGGCCAAAAGAACATCAGATTGCAAAGGAGCATCCATAATGCGAGCCTTAACATGCTCTGACAAGGACTGATCTCTAAGCCAGGCATGTCTGCGAACAACAGAACTAGTAGCAGCCACCCTGGAAGAAGCCTGTAAAGCATCAAAACCACACTGCAAAGAATGCTTACCAACCTGGTCTGAAGCATGCACTAAATCCTGAAGCTCCTTACAGTCAACACCTTCAGACAAAGCATCCACTTTACATTTCAATTGACTTAGCAAATAATTCTGATACCTGAGAATATGAAATTGACAATTTAAAGCTCTCATAGCCAAAGTAGAAGAGGTATACAGTTTTTTACCCCACCTATCCAGGGCCCTAGCATCCTTGTCCAGAGGAACTGGATTCTTAACCACAGAAGCCTTAACACCTTTGGGGCCCTGAGAAATAGTTTCTGGATCAGCCCTAGGACTCTTATACAAATACTTGTGAGCTTCCGGAACCCTGTAGTATCTATCTGGTTTAACTGGGGCAGGGGGCAGAGAATCTGGGTTAAGAGCAGCCTCAGAAAATACATCCTGAACAACATCCAGTACAGGGGGAATAGCCAAAGGCCTGTGCCGAGGTAAAAACAAGAATTCTCTCAGCCTTTTACGAGAATCAGAATAATCCTGGCCATCCCACTGGAAATGTTCCCTCATGGAATGCAAAGTTTCAGAGAAAGAAAAATCTTCTGGAGGGGACGAGAGGAGTAGCGTCCTCAGCCTCCGAATCAGAATAGGGAGGGAAATCCTGAAGCATTTCCACAGAGGAATCTGACTCATTGGAAGACTGAACCAGACCCTCCAACTCCGTGTCTATCCTGGGCCGCTTCACAGGGGGGGGCATGGAACCCCTAATTAAAGTAATCAAATCTTCAGCCATCTTTAACATGTGCTTCCTAGGAGCTGGACCCTGGGGATTAGCACCAGCAGGGATAGACTTAGATTTAGAATGGCCTTTGCCCTGAGAAGGAGGAGGTCTAACTACCCTATGAGGGAGGAAGCCACCGACAACAAAGAAGCACCCTCAGCCTGGCCTAACACAGGAGAAGCCACTTCCTGCAGTAACAAAGGCTCCCCTAGACACACTGGTAAACTGTCAGAAGGAGCCACTGAAGCAGTCAGTGGTTCCACAGAACCGACGTCCGGAGTGGACGCCTCATCCTGTTTGGACCGCAAAGACTTATCTTTGCGCTTCTTAGAAGAACCAGTCGTCGGAGAATCCGACGGCAATGTATAATTACAACGTTTACCAAACACCAGCCTAGCACAGTCCAACCGACATTTAATAGTACGCTTGTTAAAAGTAGCACAAAAGCGACACCCAACAACGTCGTGCTCAGGCCCTAAACAAGGAATGCAGAGTGAATGGTAATCCCTATGAGGAATCTGTTTCCCACAAGAAATACAGTTATTAACTTTTTCTGACATCCGGCAAAACTGAGGCAAGAAAAAGACAAAAAATGTTCCCAACAGGGTACTTAGCCAACTTGAAGAAAATACTGCCAGGAACCACCACGGTAAATAGAGATGAATTTATTCTGAGACAAAACAAGCGCTTTCACGCATTAATATGCGCTTCATCAGGTTACAAATTACACTAAAAATGAACTCACTTTATATAGTAAAACCAACTTCAATCAAAAACAATTATCAAATTTTTCAATTAATTAATTAAACATAATTGTTAAAAGAGAAACACCCATTTTCAGCATCATCTCAACCAGCAAGTTAAGTACTGAATTGTAAGCACAAACGCATTTTTCACCATTCTAAAACAGTTCTAAACATGCAATATGCAATGTCAAGGCTTCATAATCTATAAAGCCGCTAATACCTGTCTTTACATTGAATCATAACCATTACATATAGCATATCATATTTGAATATAGTTACTTGCTCTAGATAATGCACATTGTATTATTTTAAATAAAACAAGCTAAGTTGGCTGTCATGAGCTAATACACAGTTTGCATCTTCTAAGTGATGCACATTATGCTGTTCTGTGCAAGACTACCTGGACCCATTATCAATTGTAGATCAGAACAATTGGTAGTGATTTTGATTTTGCTTTTTTACAATTAATGAGGTCCATAAAAGAACAACAAAACAAATTTAAAAACACCAATATTATTATAGCGCATAATATACTGCATATTCATATCTCAGTCACCTCTTTATATGGCGCTTGCCGTGGAAGGCATTGACTATCCATACTATCTAAATATAACACCCTGCACTTAATTCTGGAAGTAGATCACCACATTCCAGTGCTGCTCCAAATATATAAAACAAGCTGAACCTATTGGCAAAAAATAAGTCAGGACGAGACAAGTCATAGTTGTTATTATAATCATTCTTCATGCAGCTAATTGGATCTGTAAAAGATAGGTGACATAAGAACGCCAATATGGCTGTAGCATATAGAGGCTGTATAATTTATATCTTGGTCACATCTAAGTGCGACGCTTACTATAGAGGTCATCAGCAATCATAAAATATTATAAAACCATAATTAAAAGCAACCTGTAAATTTTTACCAAATGATGTTAATGCCATTAAATACTATTCCTATGCATGACTACATCAATAACATAATAATAATAACGCTTAAAAGTTAAAAATGCATACCATTTGTTGAGAGAATATAACAGCGGATGTTTATGTCTATATTATAGGCAACTACATAGTATGTCAAAACAAAAACAGGTACTATTTGTATCGTATAAGTTTCATAATGTGTCTTGCACCATTCATAATAGGAGATGTTCCATGTCCAATGAAACATAAAATAGTGTCCTACTATACTTCTACATGATGCACAGGAGAAAAGGAAAAAATGCACTAGCCAGTTATACGGAGATCATTCTTATAATAAATGTTGTATTTCCAGGGTATAGAACAAAATCAACATAAATCTGTCACGCTCTAATATAGTAGCTCAATTAATATTGTGATACCAAATTGCGATCATAAATAGGTCTCCAAAATTCTATATGTGCGCTGACATTCATTCAATTTAAATTTATATATTCAGCCTATTTAAGGGACTTAAACTTATAGAAAGAGGCAAAAAGCATACTTGTTTTAACCATAAGTATCGCTATGATAAATAGTGTATAACATTACACCTAATAGTTCAGTGTTAACCATATTACATACTTTTGGTTATACATATATCCTCATTCATAGTAAAGACGAAATCTATCTTATGGAGCATACAGAAAGTAAATAAAACTTGACTGTTGCTTAGTTTATCAAAAAGATTTTTCTCGCCATAAAAATCTATACCAAAGCTGGTAATTCAACTTCCCGGTGTGAACAAAATGTCTTGTCCGGGTTTGATGGTCACAAACATAATTAGTATATATGAAAATAGTCCCTTATTGGTCTATATAAACATCAAAAGGAAATATTCGATCGGTAATCAACACACATGAGTGTTTGCTTAAATTGTCAAAATATAAAGCCGCTAATTTAAAGCAAGCTAGAACTTTAATATACAGTAGTGTTGAAATCTAAAGTCACTAGCCTTAAATAAGTTGTAACATAAATGCAAAGTTTCAGAGAAAGAAAAATCTTCTGGAGGGGACGCAGAGGGAGTAGCGTCCTCAGCCTCCGAATCAGAATAGGGAGGGAAATCCTGAAGCATTTCCACAGAGGAATCTGACTCATTGCAAGACTGAACCAGACCCTCCAACTCCGTGTCTATCCTGGGCCGCTTCACAGGGGGGGGGCATGGAACCCCTAATTAAAGTAATCAAATCTTCAGCCATCTTTAACATGTGCTTCCTAGGAGCTGGACCCTGGGGATTAGCACCAGCAGGGATAGACTTAGATTTAGAATGGCCTTTGCCCTGAGAAGGAGGAGGTCTAACTACCCTATGAGGGGAGGAAGTCACCGACAACAAAGAAGCACCCTCAGCCTGGCCTAACACAGGAGAAGCCACTTCCTGCAGTAACAAAGGCTCCCCTAGACACACTGGTAAACTGTCAGAAGGAGCCACTGAAGCAGTCAGTGGTTCCACAGAACCGACGTCCGGAGTGGACGCCTCATCCTGTTTGGACCGCAAAGACTTATCTTTGCGCTTCTTAGAAGAACCAGTCGTCGGAGAATCCGACGGCAATGTATAATTACAACGTTTACCAAACACCAGCCTAGCACAGTCCAACCGACATTTAATAGTACGCTTGTTAAAAGTAGCACAAAAGCGACACCCAACAACGTCGTGCTCAGGCCCTAAACAAGGAATGCAGAGTGAATGGTAATCCCTATGAGGAATCTGTTTCCCACAAGAAATACAGTTATTAACTTTTTCTGACATCCGGCAAAACTGAGGCAAGAAAAAGACAAAAAATGTTCCCAACAGGGTACTTAGCCAACTTGGTATCCGGTCTGAAACTCGAAAACCGACAGTTCCAGAACGCCGAACGGCACTTGCAAAAACTGCTTCTGCTGAGGACCATGCGGCAAGAAAGACTGAGGTTATGGGGTCGGTCATGCGCATTTGTACTGACTAGTACTTACGTCAGTCTCAGGCGCCCGTGACCGACGCCAGATCTAGCCCTTTGGTATTCGGGCCGATGGTGGGCAGCAGAGTACCCATTTGTCAGGACTGCAGCAATGGGAGACGACGAACATCGGGCACTTGCAGCAGCGAATACATTCAACTACAGTTTTCCATGTTCTATTTGGTGACGTTAGATAGCTCATGTTTATTCACAGTAAGACTGGCAATTACAGGGAAACATACAGTAGTGGGCGGGGTGTGGGCGGTCCTTGCTACTATGCATCTGGTGGGGTAATGTTCTAATACAAAATCCTTTGATGATCTAGATTTAACTTTACCCGAGTACCCGACGATGGTGATTTCCATTAAAAAAAAAAATAGAAAGAAAAAAATACATAAACCAATAAAAATGAAACTAAGCGAAAGAGTAACAGTAATGCAAATAAAACAAACACAAGCAGACACGTTTCTATAGCACACAAACACCACCAAACCCGTAATTGTATCAGCATTATGAAAAGCTAGGGCACAGCACCTGCCAAGTCAGGTATTTATAGTTATCGAGAAATCTCCCATTATTACGAGTCAGAAATGGCTACTTCAAAATTCTCGAAGTGCATTAACTATCCATTCCATTTGTCATGGCGTTAATGACAACATAAAAACAGATATGCCAAGTTGGAGGTTTAAGGAATGTGCATTTTTGGATAAAAATATGGTCCACAGCTCTGAGCCAGCAGTACCAGTATAAGCGCCGTGTCCCTGCTAAGCTTACAAATGAACACAGTGCACAATAATAATGAATGAGAAAATGTGTGACCATGCAAATCAACCTGTATCAATAAGGCTACCACGTAAGGAAATGTCAAAAGTATATGAAAAACATCTGAGTCAACTTAAGGTATAAAACGTGAAAAGAGTCTTTTAGCAAAAAGGGGCTGGCCGTCCGGTGTGTCTAAGACAAACATTTTCCTGCCTTGGTGTTAACCAGGCTTTGGCTTCCATCTCCAAGCTTAGTTCCAAACGTTCAAATATGAAGCATCCCAGGGGCTTGGCTTTTATTTAGGCTATACTACTTCCCAAAAGTTATAAAAATAGTATTTTTTACTTGTCAAGTTCCAGGTGTGCAGTAAAAGCCTGCAAGCAAATCAATAAAAAATCCGTCGCTTTCCTGACAAGCTTCCATGCTGGAAAACCATTTATAAATACCTTAGCAGCTGTCAATACTCCCAGGAATTGCAGTATAATGGAAAGCACCACCGTATTTTCAGCTTTCAGCCCACATTTACTTGAAAAAAAAAGAGTAATCCCCAAAGTCTCGCTTTAATATGTTAATAAAAACGCAACTGAAGCAGCTCGAACTATTGACAATAATAAACAGCTGATACTAACAGTAGCAGTATTTTCTCATTGCAGTTTCAGCGCAGATATATCTCACCTGGCCAAAATCAAAAGTTCCAGGAAAAGACTGCACGAGCGCATTAGCGAGTTGACGAGCGCCACCTATCGTTAGGGATCAGTACTGTGCGCCTCATAAGCTGGGAAACGTGCAGTTGCGTCCTTTCTAGCTTTTTCTTCAATTGTCAGTTAGCCATAGCTGTCAGCCAGTCAGCGAAAAAACTCTAAAGAATCAAGGGAAAAATCGAGAAATAATCAAGGACAACAGAGACAATTTTAAACTGCTGATACTATTAACTTGGAATATTGATTACTGGGTGACTGAAGTCACTAAATAATATGTATCTAAGTTTCAGACTTCAAATCCGTCAGAAAATGCACGTTAACACAACTCCTTTTATTCTAGCAAACATACCGCAACTGTCCCTGATTTTTGACTCAAATTTTGGCTCTCTTCCTCTTAATCCCTGCTAAAAACTAGTGACTTTTGGAGAAAAAGTGGTGAATTGCACTTAATAATAATTAGAGTTATAGAGTTCTTTTACTTCAGAAACTGTATATAAATTACAGTTATGTTATGCAGTCAATGTCTCAACTTAATAGTACTAATATTTTAAGTGTTCATTCCTGATAGTCCCTGATTATTTGTGGATTTGTCCCTGATTCTGTTGAGAATGAGATTTGTCCCTGACATAGCTCTCAACCTTCCATCTCCAAACTGAGGAACACTCGCCTTCATAATGTGGAACAAATGGGCAAAATGTGGAACACATACCAATGGCTTACTAACAACGTCAACTAGGAAGGTCATAGGATGGTTAAAATATGTTGGTTTTACTTATAAAGAAGATCCTTTAATGAATTAATATGATTAATTTCTATTTACCATGGATTTCACTTAAAAAAATTCCTAACACTGAACGTGTGACAGACTCATTCAATGTGGAACTTTGAGGAACATGAACTTTTTAAGACCCCAAATGAGGTACGTTCATCGTAATGAGGTACACGAGTGGTATGGTCCCTGATTGGTTGAGAGCAGAGCTAGCAACTGTCTCAGTTTATAAGACTCATTATTAGGCTTTGTCCAGATTTCTTGAGCTAACAGAGTGGCAAGCAAGGGTTTTAGCAAAAACTGTGATAGGTCCTCTTGCTTAGGGTTACCACTTGTCCCTCTTTGGGTAGTTGTGTACTGTGAAACAAACCTAAAACAGCAAGCTGAGATTTCAGGACAAAATATATTTCCTACATTTTCATTTAATACTTGCATAAAACAGTTATTTTGTATCTGAAACACATAAATGTTATATGAAATAGTGTAAGCAACTCATACGGTACAAGAATGAGCTCCTATTTGGGGAAAAAGTGAAGTTCTGTACTTTGCACTGGCTGTGGGTGGGTATGTTTTGTCCTGTAAAATCTCCTGTTTCTACAAAAAATGTCCCACTTTGGACATTTAAAAAGGCAACAATGCTATCTTGTGGTATGATGATGATGTCTTTTGGTGAGTTTATGATGGCACCAAATTTGCAGACATCTGCAAACTTTTTCAACTTCAATCTCTTAACACTAGCTTTGATCTCTCAGAAACAAATACTATCCCAAGGAAATAGCTCTGGGACACTCAACTAGGGAGTGGTCTTTTAGAAGAGGTAGAGTCACTTACCCTTATTTCCTGCATTCTATTTAGGTTCATAAGGTTCATAGGTGTTTATTAGGCTAACAATCACAAGAGCCTTTTTAAGCCTAGCCAAGAATCCCAAATCCCTGACAAGTCCTGATACCCCTGATAAGTGTAAGCATGGACCTGGGAGATGAACCATTTACAGGTTACCGGAGTCCATTCAAGACATAGGTGCCAAACCAGGAATAAATTTCCAGTTTCCCATCCAATTGTCCAAGTTGCACTTGAACTGGGATATGCAGGAACTCTGCTTCACATGGATGGGGAGCCTGTTCCATAGACAGGGGATACATACCTATCTCTCCAGCAGGTCCTATTTATATCACAGGCAAGGCTTAAGTCTTTAGAATGGATAATTCTGTTGCTGTTTGTTTTGTGAAGATGCAGGAGGTCCATCAGAGTGGGGTCTGACAATGCCCTGTATGCCAGGCATAGATCTCCCCTCAAAAGCTTGTAAGAGGCAGAAAACAGGGATAGGGCCTCAAGGCAGTCTGCATAGGACATTCTACTTACGCCCAGTATTCTTTTAGTGAGAAACCTCTGTGGAAGTTCCAGTCGTTGAATATGCCTGGTTAGGTACATACCAAAGGGGGTACTGTACTCAATGATAGGCCTGATGAATGTCGAATACAGTGGAATAATGACTTCCTTGGACTTCAATGCCATACCTTTGTTTATAAGTTGCACGACATAGAATGATTTGCTCACCACTGTAGACAGGTGATGATCAAAGGCTGGATTACTATCCATGTGCGTCCCTAACTACCTGACTAATGGGTCAACTCTAAGGGGTGTGTTTGCAATATGATAGTTATCAAGGATGGATGACATTATATATATATATGTGTGTGGGTCTACTTCATTTGATCGAAATTTCATTTGACCTAAATCCATTTGATCAAAAAACAGTATTGAAGCCAAATAACAGGGACTTGTCCCCCTCCCCAATGTCATGCGACCCTGGAGTTGGTATATAGCGAAGCCCCCCACCTAGTTTCCTTTAAAAGAAGAAAATAACATAAAAAGTAGAATCAAAAGTAGATAGGGGGGGGCTTCACCCCTACACCCCACCCCCTAACTATATATACCAACTCCAGGGTCACACAACATTGGGTAGGGACAAATCCCTGTTATTTGCCTTGCATACTTGTTAGATATTATGAATTTAAGGCTGAAATTAATTGTTGTAAATATGCTGAAAGAAAAAGCTTGCTTAAACGCAGAAACAGAGTTTAGTAATATGTGATCAGCAACCATACTAAATGACTGTGGCTTAAAAAAATAAGGAACTTGCTTATGAGTGTATTACACACACATCAAGAAAGCTGACTTCTTACAGACGTGACAAGAATGTAATCTGCTTTCACTGGACAACAGGATATGTTTTCCTAAGAAAGTTTAAAAATGTGCTTTTCTAATCCACAAGGCGTTTCCTTGAAGACAGTTTACTTATCAGCATTTGCACAAGAACAGATGTGTTAACATTTGCATCATCAAGGCAGTATCTTTCCAAAACCAAGAGGGTGTGTGTTTAACTAAAATATGTATAAAAAGTCTGTATTAAATCTAGTTATGTTAGAGGTATGGTAAGGACACAAGTCCTGAGGTAAATGTTATATCTCTCACATCATCTGTACTATACGAGAAGTAAAGTTGGAACGGTACTTTAAGCTGCAACGTTTGTCCAGTTTGGTTTATTATAAAAGTTATTGGTTACTGTTCTTAAAGACAGGTGCTGCAAAGTATATTCTCTCATCAGTGTATATTCTGCAAGTTTCTGTATGCGACAGACTGTGAATGCAAATATAACCAGACTTTGAATTTTAGCAGAATCCAGCCAGCAAGACTGGGTGTCTTAAGAAGACTTCAAATCCCACAGCAAGAGCAAGCAGTAAGAAGCAGTAAGCAGAGAGCTAAATATTTTTTCAATAGCGACCCAGCTGAGTGTCAAGTACCATATAATTTTTCAATGGCGAGCCGGTGTATTATGCCTTAAAAAAGTATTGCATAATATTGCTAAAAAATAGACTGTAAAGACAGATCTGTTCATGATAAAGAATTAACTAAGGGTAAAGTGTTTCTATTATATTCAGATGTTGAACAGTTATGCCCTGTCACCACATGCGAGTCAAATCAGTTACTGACAAGACCTCTAGTACATTTTGTTACAAAAAAATGTAGTAAACTTCTAAAAAAGAGACAATGAGTTCAGGAAGTTTAGACAAGTTATACATATATCTTTTCAAAAGTGCATAGGAGTTTCAAATTCAGCAAAACAGCTTACTAAAAAATGTCAGAAAGACCATGCAATATTACAGGAGACCCTTAAACAACAGTTACAAGATGAAGAAAATAGATTAGCTGAACTGACAAAGACTGAATTCCTTCATACATTGGGAAAGAGTAGGAAACAACAGCTGATCTGTACAAAAGAAATATATTTTATAACATGTTTGTGTTTTGAAAATGGTTAAGCTTACATGGTAGGATGATAGGATCTGACAAATCATTCTCAAATGTTTAAAACTTCCATTCAATTAAAGCAATGTATTTATCAGTACTACAGTAAAGTAGAGCATATGACTGACATTCTCATAGCATAGTCAAAAGGTAAACAAAACAGTTTTAATGTATAAAAATTAAATAAAAATAGTCAAATAAGAGTAATGATTTAAAGTCACAAGACTGACATGCATGTATTTTCTTTTTATACAACACACAAGAATAACAGGCAGACAACAGCAAATATAAATAATGTAAATATATAAATGTGTTTGTTAAGCTAATATCTATTTTGTTTTTTTTACATTGTTTTTGTATAGTAACACCACACCAAACAGTTAAAGTTCTGAATTTTAAAAAGAAATAAAATCACGGATGGTATTAGTCAAACAGTCTTTGTAAAATTAAGTCAGAACAGTTAAATAAATAAATAAAAATACTGAAATCAAAAGTTAAAAATATGTAAACAAATTGTAAAATAATGTTTAGTTTGCATAGTTATGCAAATCACAAATATAATATGAAGTGTTTTATAACAGCATTTTACTAACAGATGATTAAAGGAAAAATGCTAAAAAGGTTAATTGAAATGTGAGCTCAGACCTTCCTAAACTGGATGAATAGTTACAGGAAATGTTGAAAAGATAAGATAAGAAACAAGACTGCCAGACAAGTGGCTTGAGTTTTTCTAAAAACTTATTGTTATTAAAACATAATTGTTAAAATGTTCACATGCAACACTATTTGGTAATTATAATAAAACATCACAATTGTGCATATATGTCACTGATAAAAAATAATAAAAAAAAAAAAAAACCTTAGTTACATCAAGTATAGCCAACAGATGGGTTATAGTATACATACAGTTCAAATAAAGTATACAGGAGGGTACAAATAACTACTACTAGTAGAAATAGACAGCAAAGGCAACAGAAAAGATGATCATATCAGACAAAGGTCTACAGTTTAATAACCTAATAAAGCAAATGTATAACCAAAGTGTTGGGCTGACATATAGTATAAAGCAGATAAACAGTGCTGCAGTACTACAGGGGGAGGGGTACTTTATCAGTTTTACACTGACTGTGTGAGCAGTATGTGTTGCAAAAGGGTCTGAAATAAAGCTACAGAGCAGAAATAATATATCGTTCCTTCTTAACAATACTCTTTCAGGGGGAGGGAAAAACAGGTATTAGTGTATTAGAAACTGGATTAAACCTGACAGGATAAGATATTTTACAAATTGCTAATAGCTATCATAATGGTTATTATTGTATTGTTTAGTATTAAATTGTATTTACAACCTGTTAAACTGTAAAACTATAC